>NC_081411.1:1060516-1366516 GCF_030272615.1 Cryptomeria japonica | reverse complement strand
CAGTCAAGGATTTCTCCACTTTGATTTGTTTAATGTGTTTGCTAAACTGATTAATCATTTCTGCAGTATCCTCTAGAGTTTGGCTATCTTCTTTAAGCAATTGGACATCCACGTAGCGCAAATCCTTTTGCATGGTCATCCTCAAGGTTGTTAATTCACCACGTAGAATGGCTGATTCACTATGGCCCTGTTCAATGATCTGGTTGCGCCACTCAATGCTTTCTTTGCAAATAAACATTACGTCTTCATTTAACCCTGGCACTTGCCTTTCAATAAGAAAATTCATCAGGCCATAACTCTGAATATCGCACATTTGCTTCGAAATCACTACCCATTTAGTTTTCTCTTTATGCCATGAAACTAAGTCAACATCCAACTCTTTGGTGACTTCATTAGCATCTTTGAAAATATGAACCAAATCTGAAATGTAATTGGTCCCTTGATGCACAATTGAGGTGAGCCATTCAGAGAAAATCTCTGTGATCATTTTGTTTCGTTGAACCTCATCAAAGAATTTCTGATTACCTGGTGATTTTGAACCAAGTGGCACTGAGCTTTGAGATAATGGTAATGGGCTGTTCTACAGGGCATGAATATACTGAGCCATTTGTATTAAATTCTGCTTCAATTCAGCCTTGTCTCTTTCATGCTTCCAAGTACGAGAGATAATCCGTTTGGTTGAAGTCTCCAAATGCTTCACATCTACGGCTCTAGTTCTGACCCCCAAATCAACTCGTTCAATGACATAATCTGCTTCAGAAGCAATAATAGAATCTTTATCAGATGCGGGTTTGGCAATGTTTGCAATCCAATGCTTTGTGCTTTCATCAAAACCAATCATAGCCTCCATTTTTAGCCTTTTGGGCTTCGTGGATTTTCCTAGGCATTTACTCACAACATCCTCCATTGATACCGAAATTGGAACCATGTTTCTTTTCCTAGTAATTGAGTTACTTAATCACTTAGGTGCTAGAGTCAGTTCCTTAGATGGCATGGGAGGAGATCCTTCTGAAGGTGATAGCGTGGCATTGCCTGCATGAGACCGGATATCAAGCATCCCTGAGTCCTTGAAAATAGCATTTACGCCAGTTGAAACATTGTCTGCATTAGAAACAGGGGATGTCATATCGCACAGTACCTCCTCTGCATCCAAATCAAGAATGAGATGGGGAGCCGGCAGTTGGAAACTTTTCTTGGACCTTGATCTGGTAACCCAACCACCAATAGAAAGTTCAGCCTCGGTGTCAAGTTTCTCTTCTTTAATCTTTGCCTGCCCCTTTCCTAGAACAGAAACACAAATGTTAGTTAAAATAGAAGTTTTGCTTGCGATCTTCCTCTTCCCACTTTTGTTTCTTGAGCTGGTTGCCCTTGTCGGACGAAATCAGCAACTCCTAAGCCAATTTTCTATCCTACGAATTATGCCGAAAGTGCGTGTCTGGACACTATCCTCCATATTTTTGCTCCAATCCACCTCTAGGAGAGGTTCATTATGAACCCGTTTCATAAACTCTGAATCCAGTACATCCTCATTATCAGTGATGACACCTTAGGTGTCCATTGGCAATTTCATGTCATGGATCTGTTTCAAGGTTAACCTGGACCAACTCCTTTTCCTTACTTCAAATTCATCCCAGCAATCCTCCCAATAATCCTCCAACTGGGACACATGTTGGCCAGGCACCATCTTGTTCACATATTGAGCGATGAACCCTTTACTATTAAAGTTATACCTTTTCACAAAGGTTTTCAAATGAAATCTCTTAAATTCTAGCTCAAGATTCAACACATCAGAGACAGACCTACAACTGTAATGGCCTAAATCAATGGGAAAAATCCCACTTGTGTCAGAATCCTCACCATAATCCTTTGCGACATAGGCCAACTGCCCGAAAAATTCAATCAAAATACAAGAGTCTAAAACATACCTGGGTAGCCTAAAGGGTTCACCTTTAAAACCCCCAACCCTTAGGTAAGTGAAGTGATTAAACCATGTAAAGAAATTGCCATAGATGTTAACTAGTTCAACGACCTCAACAGACATCCTCCTATGCAAGTTACCTTGTATTTCAAAGGTCAACCTCGCAACAAAAATATCATTCCAGCGGAGATAATCATCAACATGCCCTTTTAAAGTCAAATTGGGGTGATACTGATAAATTTTAATGCCTTGAATCCATTTTGCATGAGACAATCCAGACCATTCCCTCACACAAGCAAGCATATACAACAGGTGTGAAGACATATAGAAGTTTGACATCCCAGGGTAATTACTCAAACCCTCGTGCAACCTTTCCGCGATAACAGTTCCCCAGTCGATGAACCAAGTTTTGTCTAGAGTGATCTGGATGAAGAAATACATCTAGTCCTCCCAATAGAAGGAGTGTGAATTACCCTTTACTTTGCTCAACAATACTACCAAATCTTGGATTGCAGGAATTAAATGCTCATGGGTTAGGGGTCTCGGTAGCCTAGAGCCTCCTTTTTGGAACTTCAGAAGCCAATTTCATGCAATGACAGTTCTGTAATAATGCCTTTTCTCAGAGAAAATTCCTAAGATTTTCCAGTTGTCCAATCTTCATAGGGTTCCCAATGTGGGGTACCCATGGCAGCCATTACTGTTTGTCTATCAATGGTTAACAAAACCTCACCATTGTTTTTCCTTATGCATCTATTACCTTTGTCATAATGATTCATACATTCTAAAACCAATTCAGGGCAAGGGGTAGTTATGGGAAATGCGGTTGCTTCTAATAATCCGCTCTCTGCAATATCTCTCATCATAGGATCAATGGTTGGGTTTCGTACTCTTTCTTGGAAATCATCTAAATCCAGTTGGACTAATGCCATATCACCCAGCTCTGGTAAAGAACTTACAAGGGAAGATGAGTTCACTAATTTGGGAAAAGTAGGCCTCATGTTTTGCTCGTGATTTTCTCCAATTCACCCAGACAAAGGAGAAAAGGGAAATAGAAACAAACAACTAACAAAATATCCAGAGCTTTCCTAAAACAAACTGCAACAATTTAGAAAGTTGTCGAACATACCTTCCTCTATCATCTGCAAACCGCTATCACAGTCTATTTCTCTCGCTCCAAAAAAACTTCTTCTTAAAACTTATCCAAAGAAAATGATAGTCTCGACATGACAACTACTCAATTCTAAAGCTGAGAAAATATTACCAATGATTACCATGAACTGTCCCCATTACTCTTCGTTCATGTGACCTTACTCTGAAATGATTGCGCTCGAGCATGCTTTAAATTCTAGGTCACTTCAGATCCTCACACCATACTTGCTATAAATGTCAGATTTGAAATCATAAAAGAAAGAATATTCCTCTCCTTTGTTGCCATTTGTCATATCTTAAAATCCGCGCCGCCACCTCATGTCAAGTCACATGATCTCCAAGAAGCCTAGACATCAAACTCTGAACCTTGCGAAACAATCATGACACAAATCATAAACACGACAAATCTTGAACTTTGAGCCTTGAACCAAAAAAGGTTCAAGTTCATGGTTCAAAGAATGTAAAATGCCGACAAGGACTAGTGAAAACTTAAAACTGTGTGAGAGAAAAAAACTTTAAAACAACACCCGTTGAACTTTGAACCTTGAACCTTCAAGGTTCAAATTCAACGCAGTAAAACTTTAAACAATATAACAATGATCGGATTACATGAGGAATTTTAAACAAATGACTTGACCAATGGACCCGACGAAGCATTACTCAAACAAGAAAACATATAGAATAGAAATTTTTATGTGCTGCCAACAAGTACGACCCAAAATTGTTTTTTTCAGATCAAGCTCTACAAACAATCAGGTGAATACTCAAACAACTTCCAAATCATGAAGGAAGTACACTCCATTGGGAGAACCACTAGAGTCGGTTTTCAAAAAGCTAGTGGCAAACAAAATAATAACAATTCCAGATTTGCCTCCATATGAGCCAAAGGTTAAACCAAATTGGTGGAATGATGATGAGTATTGTGAATTTCATAAGAGAAAAGGTCATAAGACAAGAAATTATCACCGGTTGAAGAACATCATACAAAATCTCATTGATAGAGGTGACATTGAGATTGAAGGACACTCATCCAATTAAGAACATGAAATATTTAAAGAACCATTCCCAAAACATGAGAAGGGAAAAGCTAAAGCCACAGATGACCAAACCAACTATACCAGAGCATATTATAACTATGATTCAACTATCAATCACCTTTCGATAGACAATTATGTCTCTACTATTATCATCAAGGACAAAACGCCTGAGAATTCTACCCAAAGACCTAAGATTGCCCTAAAAGACATTGGATCTTCTTCCGAACCTACCTCTGAATGTAATGTTACAACTTGTTGAGGTAAATTCACTTTACAAGGTGCTCCAGCTAAAAACACCGCTTCCTCATCAACCAAGCCTGAGTACGACCTTGTAGAACAGTTAGTGAAGACACCCGTGCTTATCTCAATCCTTGAGCTCTTATGCATATCCCCTGGATATAAAGCCATTCTTGACAAAACTTTGAGAGACACTTCCATCCCTACTGATCTGAATGTGGACCAATTTCAAGCCATGGTGGGATACTTTTTCGTTCCACACTCTTTGACATTCACAGAAACTGATGACACCTCCGTGAGCCAACCACATAATGCACCTTTACACATTGAAGCCTTCCTACACAAACATCAAATAAAACGAGTCCTGATAGATGAAGGAGCAAGTCTAAACATATGCACTTTGAACACAATAATACAATTGGGATATTCTGATAAAGCCGTGAATGCTACAAACAAAATTACCATCAAGGCATATGATGATGAAGATCGCTCATCCAAAGGCACAGTCACCTTACCTCTCAGAGTTGGGCCAGTTACTAAGGATGTGGTTTGTCAAGTCCTAGACATTGATCTCACATACAACATATTGCTAGGACATCCATGGATTCATGAAATGAGCATAGTCCCATCTACATATCATCGATGTATCAAGTTTCCACACAATGGAGTTGAAGTGACCGTAAAAGCTAACCCAAATCCATTCATATATTGCAACAATCTATGACCTAGATCAGAAATAATAATTCCTATTAATAGAGAAGCTATTCCTTTATCAACATATGTGGATCTAGAATCCTTGAAAGCTTTTACATCAAAGCAAACAGAGCTCAAAGAAAAATTCTAGATTAAAGACATGGGATGTGGTGAGTATATCTTTCATGTTGATCAACTCCCACTATCTCCTAAGCTATTCAGTCGACAAGAACAATCTACAAACAACTTGCAATGCCAAGGAATTGGGTGTGAACCACCTAGTGTTGTGGCTACTAAGTCTGAATGCAAATCTCCTCTAGTGGTGCAAGCAACTCTTGATATCAATAGTCCTAAGAGTGGTTCCAACAAAGAATCAATTGAGCATATCACCAACCCTCTTGAGAACTCACATAGCTTTACCATATCATCCACTCATTCCATTTCCACTTCTCTCCCAGACTTGGATCAACAAGAATTACAAAAGCCCTTACTAATTGGGGATTAAAAATCAAGCTTTGAAAAGAAAAAACTAAAAGTAAAAAATAAAGAGAAGTCCTTTATTCCAAATCAAAATCAAAAGCTATTGGACTCTGAAAAGATCAAAGTCAAGGATAAAACTCCTATGAAGAAAAAAGAACAAGAGTTGATCTCCCCTAATATCAAAATAACTTGGAGCAAAATTTCCAAAATTTTAAGTCAAAAAACATACTTGTTGATCCTAAGTCTCCATCATGCTATCCTACTTTCACTTATTTTCACAATCATAAGCCTTCATCACTCATCCTTGTGTTCCTCACATCCTTTTCCTTTTGGCGATACATCATGGACCTTTAATGGACCTTCCTCAAAGGACTTTGTTATTAGGGATTCCCAAACTACTTTAGGTGACACACATATGAGAAAACATAGTCCACACGCTAGTAATTCTATCTCAGTTTCTTTATCAAGGAAGACAGTCACTCGAGCTACACATTATTCAGTCAAGGAACAATGTAGTTACAATCATAAAGTCAAACCTCACACATTTGAGGTAGGTGACTTAGTTCTCAAAGAAAATCCTAAAAATCAGCAAGACAACGAGAAGAAGGGCAAGTTCGAACCAAATTGGCTTGGTCCTTACATCATCACAACAACCTATGGATCTGGTGCATATCAGCTTTCAACCATAGAGGGCGAACCTTTGGAGGATCCTATCAACAACATGCACCTTCATAGGTTTTACACATAGCTCTTTAGAGTATCCTAATTGAAAAATACAAAAAAATAAAATAAAATTCAAAAATACAAAAAAGTCATAAAAATAAAAAATCGTTACTTGGTGAAAACCTGGCAAATAGGTGCCTTGTGACACAAAAAAATTGAAAAACAAAAAAATATTTTCATCCAATGGTGAAAACCATTTTGATGGCACCTTGGGTAAGTACCATGGTGAAAATTGGGTCACCGACACCATGTGTAGAGACACTGCTCCTCCCTCATTCAGGATTCTCTTTCATCCTTCACATTGCACACACTCACAACATATCCATCCATAATAAACTTACCCATTCCCATCATGGCTTGTTATTGAACTACCTAAGATTGGTTGGCCATCCATAATAATCTCTCATTTTCACCCCTTTCCATCCATACTAAATCAGCTCCTATCTATGGCTAAGGCAAATCCTACGTCTAGTGATGGGTGTGGAATTGAGAACATCACAACTTCTGAGGAGTACAATTTCTTCCAATTTTCTTCAGTCTATCCGCGCACAATCCACAATAAAACAACACTTGCATCAACATATCCACAATAAAGTTCTATCTTCTTCGCAATAAAGTATCAATTTCATGGATTCAGTCAGTTTCAGATGAGACACAACAACAACAATGGGCTTCAACAAATCAAATCCTTCAACAGACTCAGACAACATTATGGTTCAGTGCTATCTATCCTTTTGTGAAAGTAAACATTGTGACCACAATCAAATAGACTTATACAAGTGACAAGAGACACTAAACTTGAGGACTACAGTGGATGTTGGTGTCGAGTCTTGGTTTTCTTTTGATTTTATTTTTTGGTGACATGTCTTTTAGCTTTTCTAGGATGTCTCTTACTAGAGATTCTATCTCTAAGATGTCTTTGACTAGAAAGGCGAGGATGGGGTATCGTCACCTATTTTTCTTTGTTGTCTGTGGATTGTCTCTTAGTAATGCTATGACTTGTCCAAGGATATGAGGACACTGTGAGTCTAGTATGAACTGGGGCATTCCTTGATTGTGACTGTCTGATCTCCATGCAAACAGGTACAATGACTTTCTAGGTCGAACATATATCTAGATTGTCATAACCTATTTGCCATAATAAAGCTCAATGATGATAATGCACAAGAAGCTCTTTCACTTTCATATCTTCTATCTTCCATCCCCCTTGCTTGATTGACATCCATCGTCCTTCCCGAGTCCGTGTATCCTACTATCACATGACTAAGTATAATGACACACCAAAAATATCTGCATTTCATGTAGCTACACCTGCATTACCACATATTAAGCATTTCATACATATATATAGATATCACAATTGCATCACATCCTGCACACAACACATGTTAGCACATTTTACATTCTCATCATGTAAATAATCATTTGCATTATCATATTCATCTGCATTCCATACAATTACATTTTGCATTTGCATAACATGCAAAAACATAAAATAACAAAAATATTGCATTTCATCATGTACATATTTCCATCCATATCATAAACATCACATAGGTACACATGCATATAGATATCGCAAGGATGAATCATCTCATATATATATATATCTCAAAATCATAAGTGTCATGATACAATGATGTCAAAATCATATGGCTACAATCACCCGAAGGTGTCATCATACAAAATGGTACAAAACTGATACATAGGGAGCCCTCTAAGGCTATGATGAACTCCCTCCCTTGGAGCCAGTTGGCCTCGACGGAGTCTGAGCCCTAGAAGGACCCGCCCTAGGATCATCTCTCATGTCCCCTCTATCTAGTGGTGGTGGAGGACCCAGAACCCCACTACTAAACGCCTGTCTCTTGTCTCTCTCTCCAGTGGTCGTCGTCATCTGTGATGGTCTCCGGAAGCTCCTAGCCCACTGATCTGGTGGTACCACTCCATAGTACAGGTCTCTCCAGTAGGATATCTCCTCCCCTACCCGCAGAACATAAGTGTATCCGACCCATGTGTCCTATGTTGCCTGCCTCCCTACCCTCAGTGTTGTATCAGCCTTTGTATAGTGTTGAATAGCCTGATCCCTCTCTCGCTCAGTATCCCTCAACTATCTCCTGAGTCTAGCTATCTCCCTCTCCAGATCCTGGATCTTATCTGCCTGTCCCTGGCAGATCTCCCTCAAGGATAGTAGGTCATCCTCCTCCTCTCCCCCCTCACCTTGTCCTTGTGGTTTCTCTTGTGGCTGCACATGTCTTGCCCTCATCTCCAGTCCTGGATCCTGGAACACTCGTCTTAGTGCATCCCTGTCTCCATCTCAATTGTAGGGTACTAACTCCCCATTGATCGGTATCCTCAGTATCCTATAAACATCCTCTAAGGTGACTGTCATCTTACCCATCGACAAATGAAAACTACAAGTCTTTGAGTGCCATCTCTCAGCCAGTGCAGTCAATAGCCCCATGTTCACCCAAAACTCAGGTACATACAGAATATGTCACAGGCCCATAGCCTAGACCACTTCTCTCTCCTCCACTATCAGCTCATCTTGCAAACTCTGAGTCGATGAGAATCTCTCTCATGACTCCAATATAGGTAGGTCCTCCTCCAGTCAAGCAAGTGAACTGTGTCAATTATAGTGGCATTCCCCATTCATCACAAAATGCTGCTTTTTATCCTAGTGCTTATGACACTTTATCCTAGTGACACTTCCTGTTCATCACAAAGTGTTGCTTTTTATCCCAGTGGTACTCCCTATTCATCACAAAGTGCTGCTCATTTTTTTTGCACTCCCTATTCATCACAAAGTGCTGCTCTTTTTAGCACTCCTTGTTCATCACAAAGTACTATTTTTTGGCATTCCCTGTTTATCACAAAGTGCCTTATTCTATCATATCCTAGGGCCTCTTCTTGAGTGTATCCTCTTGAGTATTTTCCTGATTGGCAATGTATGTTCTATCACAAAATTGTCAATCCCAACCCTATCTGCTATCCTAGTATTCCCGAGAGGACCTGCTTGAGTGTATCCTCTTGGAAGCTTATCCAATCGACATCATATGTTCATCACAGAATTACCGATTTGGCCTAGAAGACACAAACACACATTTTTGACACAAACACACATTCATGACACAAACATGCCTGACACCAATGCAAATGCGCCTTAATGTTTTTCCCCCTGCTTGACATATTTTAAAATGCATTGAATGCACTACTTAAAATGCATTGATGACAACATTTAATGTGGCAAAGTACAAGGAGGTTTTGCGGTACTTACCAACTCTCTTGCATCTGCTGGCCTCTGAAATCGACGAACGTGATCAAATCTATGCACCAATGCCATTGCTGCTGCTCTATTCTCTCTCTACACTCTGATCTCTTGGATGTGTGAATGACAATGAGGATATTTTCCCTCGTAGTCTATCTTATAGACTACCCTAGCCCTAGTCTACTGAGTCAATCTTCTTTATCCCGTGACTCTATCACTCTATCTTGTCAGTCCATTCTAGCCTTTCTTTCTTATCGAGAGATTGTTTGCAATATTTTCAGACATTTTCATCCAATCTCTCGAGGGGGCATATCATTCCCATCTTGGGGCAACTTTGTATCAGTTTATCTTATCTTCTTTGAAACAACACGACAAGATGCATTGTCTCAAAGAGGGGCAAAAAGTAGACACCTAAAATTGTCATGTCTAATTAAATAAATATTTATTTATTTAAATAATTCATTTATCCTCTTCTAGCTTTATTTCTCATTTAAATAAATACATTTATTTATTTAAATTATCCTTTTCCTAAATTAAATAAATACTTTTATTTATTTAATTGATCCCACTTCCTCTATTAATTAAATAAATCTTTATTTATTTAACTTGTAGTCACATAAATCTGTCCACGTAATTAAATGAATGCTTAGTATTTATTTGATTATTTAACCATCAATTAATAATTAATTAAATTAATATTTAATTAATTCATCTTAACCCTATTCTCCTATTAATTAAATAAATTATTCAATTTATTTGATTTAATTCACTTAACCAAATTCAGACCATTAATTAAATAAATAAATCATATTTATTTAATTAAATCTTCTCTCACATTTAAATAAATTAATATTTATTTAAAACCCCCAAAATCCCACCTCTCACATTTAAATAAATAAATGATTTATTTAAATCACCTTGATCCTCCACCCACTTGTATTTTCCTACAAAAGCAAGTTGCACAATTATTTTAAATAAATAATTTATTTAAAACACCTTTATCCTCCACCCACTTGTATTTTCCTACAAAAGCAAGTTGCACAACTATTTTAAATAAATTATTTATTTAAAATCCTATTTATCCTCACCCACTTGAAACCTTTAATGGTTTCCCTTAAAGTATTCAAACTTGATGGCTTTAAAGTCTTCAAACTTGATGGCTTCCTTCTATAGTCTTCTTAAGACTTTAATGGTTTTCCTTAAAGTCTTCAAGCCTTTAATGGTTCCCCTCAAAGTCTTCAAGCATTTTAATGCTTTATCTTCCTTTTTCTCATTTAAATAAATTAATATTTATTTGAATATTTATCCAAATACAACTTGCACACATTTATTGAAATAAATGAATTTTTATTTTAATAAAATCTTATTTTCCCTCACCCACCAAATCCACTTGCAAAATCTAATCCCCTTCTAGATTCTTCTAACCCCTTCCTAATTAGCTTAATCCATCCCCTAATTATTGTCACATTCCTAAGCAAAATGGAGTCACTTCTCAAAGCCTAAAAGTCTTGGATAACCTTTGAAAGCTTCCAACCTTCAACCACTAAATGGCTCAAAGTCTTTGATAACCATTGAAGGCTTTCAACCTTCAACCACTTAATCCCCAAAGTCTCCAATAACCATTAATGGTTACCTCAAACCCTCCCACATGGTTAAAACATTTGTTTTGACTCAACCTCTACCCAACCCAAGGGTCTCATCAAGCCTTTAATGCTTTGACCATGATTATCTCTTAATCATTTGCACAAAGGTTTATCCTTGCATTAACTCCTAATCCAGTGGGTAATCCTAATTTAGACTTGACCCTTACCTTCTAGATAACCATGAGGTCTTCTCAGGCCTTTAATGCCTCCAACCTCTTCTCTCAACCCAATCCTATGTTGACACTTGTCACCATTTTATTGGTGCCAATTGTGCACATGGATCCCCAACTTTCAAACTTGGCCCTTGATTAAACCATTCAATCTTAACCCTTCATTTCCCCATTTCTTCTATAAATAGAACCCTTCTCCTCAAGCAAAAGGAAGCATTTTAGAGTATTGTTGTTATACTGGCATTAGCATAGAGCTTTTTCATAGCATCACTATCTACTCTTGCATAGTATTTGCTTATCATATTCAACCATCTTGAATCTCCATATGGCATCCATGGCTAGTGCTAAAAGCTGAGAGCTACACTCATTTGGGACTTGGAGAGGAGAGGAACAAGGGAGGAGCAACTATGAGCATCTTGATTAGCTATTTTATTCTATGTTTATATGCTTTCTATTTCATGCTTAATATCTCTCTTGATATGCCTGTTTAGGATAATCTTTTGTTGCTAACACTAATGTTTGTTTCTTGTGCTCTTGTGTGTGTTGCCATCAAACAGATTTTCTAATCCTTTTTGCAGAGCATCATTTGGTGAACCTGACGTGAATCCAAACACCAAAAAGATCAACTTTTTTTTTTTTTTTTTTTAACCAATAACATGTTTGAATGTTGAAAATGTCACACAGGTTGCGCTTTTGACACTATTTTGGTGCATTTGACATTATTTTGGCGCTATTCACCCTGTTTCAGTGCTTTTTCCTTCTCTGTCTTTTCCTTTCTTTTAGTGCGTTTGTGTTAAATAGTGCCTCTGTTCAAACGCAGACTAGCGCTATTGTAACAAAACGTTGTACAAATCACCTTGTAACCAAAAAAAAAAAAATTAGGCTTGTAGAAGCCCACCAAATAGGCGGATTTTACTAACTATTTTTCTCTTTTGTGCAGATTTAAATTAAATTAAAAAGTAGATTTATATTTTTTACTAACTTGTTTTTTGAAGTTGGTTTTAAAAATGAATTCACTTTTTATTTTGGTTTAAAATTAACTTCACATTTCAAATTTGGGCTTTTAAAAAAAAAATCACACATTTGTTTGGGGCTCTTAAAAAGAATTTCATTGTTCCAAGGTAAAAAGAACCACAAACTTATACAAAAACAACTTTTTTTTTTTTTTTTTGCAAGTTAGGAAACAAACTTCGTTTTGGTGCTTAAAATCAACAAGGCAAATTTTATTTCTTGCATCAAGATAAAACTCACAATCCACACTTCCATTTTTGGGGCAAATAAAATTCACAATCAACTTGTCTCATTTTCAAAGCAATTTTACTTCGTGCAAACGTGTTTTTCATTAAGTTGACCAGGATTTTCAAATTCTAGTTTACTCAAACAATTGCCTTTGAAAATTAAAAAGAACACCATGATTGTTGGAGCAACATCTCCAAATAGTTAGATCACATTGCAATGATAGATTAAAAAAGAACAAGTGTTTTTCGTGCTTGGCACACTTGTGCAAAGGTCAGTCGAGTGGTCCTACCTCTAACACACACTATCCTCTCCCTTGGCTCTCGTGGTCCTAGGTGCAAGAGAAAAGTGTTAGTAACGCTCAAATTTTATCTTTTTTAAGAGAGGCCTGCCAAGGGATCGATACTCTTGGGAACGACCTCGAGCGGTAAATCCTTCGAGCCGCTATAGAAATCAGGTGAGAGCGAAAGCTGTAGCCTTGGGTATAGCTGTTCCTACAGTGTAACTGGCCGAAAGGACAAATGGGCCCCACCACCAGTTACAAGGCTCTTAAGTGAGTCACTGCAGAATGAACTTATGTCCAAAAATATCAAACATGACTAAACACCTTTAAATAGTATCCCACCCGTTCTATTGATTGAGGATATTTGAGATATAATTTAGTGCAAGAGCATAGATGGTTTTGCTCCCAAGATACTCACCATACATATTTCCTTGAGTAGAAACATAGCTTTTTGAAAAGTCACTTGTGGCTTGATAAAAGTGGTGACTCCCCCATCATAGGGATCATCTATTTGTTATGCTCGTGCAAGACTTAGTATATCACATCCTTACCTGCCACGGCGGGATTCATAAGGTATGTAGTACCAAAGTCGAAGAAATATCAAGATGAGGGCTAAATTTATCACAACTGGCCATTTGACCTTAGGGATAAAAAGTGTTTGAAGTGTGTTCGTTTTAAAGACCAAATGCAAATTGAGCCGACTTCAGGCTTTGGAAATACACCTTAAAATACATCTAAAGGAAGGGTCAAAAACAAGTCCAAGGATTGGGTTGATCTAGACCCATACTCATTTGTGCCTTTGAGGCAACATTCTTGTGTTTGTGTGCTTGCTTTGTTTCCTTGTCAAAGAAAAATCAGAAAATCAATCCCAAAAACACAGTATTCATCCAACATTTCTCAAAAACAAACAAAAATACCAAAAACAAAGTACAAACAACAAAGAGACAAAATTTATGACCATTCTTCACATCTTGCGAAAGAAGAAGTGTCATCAGAATATTACCTTGAAAAGAAGACCATTAAGCTCAAAGGCTTTGATCAAAAGGAGGAAATTCTTCTATCTCAATAGACAAATCTTTGTCTCACATAGAGTCTTTCTACATCTTATGCGTCTCTATCTTCAAGGTAAAACAAACGAGTTTGATTCCGAATCATTGAACCACAGAGCTTTTATGCAATATAGAGCTCTGAGTTATCACAAAAATCAAGGAGGAAAGATTAATCCCAACTTCTTCCCAAACATCTGTATCACCTACAACACAGCTCGAGAAATGCCACCAACGCTTGAAAGGGAAGAAGTAGAGTTTGTTCCATTTGTAACACAAAGTTTTTATTGAAGTTGAAAACAAAACATCCATCATCTCATTCATACATCATTATTCCATCATCAATTCATCCCAAAACTCTCAAAACATTAAGAGGTTCTTGTCCCAAGTTCTCTTTTAGATATTGCTTGAAATCAAACACATCACATCACTTTTTAGATTGTTTATACATCTAGGATAAGCTCATCCTAAGAGACACATCTACGCAAGTTAAAACTAGTTCATGAGTGAATCCTCTCATTGCTAGGTAGTCTAAATTTGTAACACATCTCAGATTTCTCTACACCTTATCACATCCAAAATCTATCAAAACAAGCAAGCAATTCAAAGAAGAAATTTCGGTTACATCTATCTCAAAGTGCTAGAGATCTACATACAAACACAAATCACCAACCATCAATCTTTCATTTCATCAACAACTCATCATCATCTTCAATCAACTTCAAAACCAAACTTGTAAACAAAATGGCTCAAACCCGATCCCGATCAAGGCAACGAGAAATAGAAATTGAGGAAGAAGAGGACAACCTCAATGAATTTCAAGAAGCACTTGGAGGAAATGTGAATGACGAAAACCCAAGTACTCCCACTCCTGCAACAATAGAGAGGGCCCAGCATAACCCTCTCTTTAACAGACTGTTTGACGAAATACTCTGGAGTAATGCGGATGCTCACTTCTTAAAACTCGCTCAAGAAGGAGCCAAACTCCCCTCTGACTTTGATCTTGCCCAATTAAGACATGCATCAGAAAGACAAAGTTGCCATGAGGAGGAAAGAGGTAGAGATCACATCAGATATAACATTCCTCGAGGTAACCCACCACCTCCTCCAAATGAAATGGAGATGTTGCGGCAACAAGTCGAGAATCTCGCCCAACAACTTCATAGTGGTGTTAAGACCAATCAATTCTCACTTAACGACATCTGTCCCTATCCGTTTGATAGGAATCTTTATATGCCACCCTTTCCACGCGGGTTTGAAACACCCAAATTTGAAAAATATAGAGGAAAGGGGGATCCCCGTGATCATGTCTGAGAATTTCATTCTGCTTGTCTTGAAGTGGCTTATGAGGACACATACCTAATGTGCCTTTTTCCCCAAAGCTTGGGAGGAACAACCACATCATGGTTTTCCCGACTTCCAGGTGGCATTAGAACATTTGAGGAACTCATCCAGAAGTTCCTATCTCATTACTCTTATAACATTGAATGCGACATCACCATGGCTGATCTATGCAATACCAAACAAAAACCAGGTGAACTATTCTCAGTATTCCTGCAACGATGGCGCCAAATGTCTAGCAGACGTTCTCTTCAGTTACCTGAACAAGAACTAGTGGAAATTTTCATTTCCAACTTAAACGAAGAAATGGAATTTCACCTGGATGTCAAAGACACAGACTCTTTTAACGATATGATCACCAAGGGTTTAAAATGTGAAAGGGCACTCATCAAGAAAGGACTCATCAAAATCTTTAATGAACCAAAAGATGGTCCTCGCCCGCGCTTCAATAGCGATAAACCAAACTTCTGGAACAAGAATAAAAATATCGTCAACGATGGGGTTGTGGATGCTCGAACTATCCAAAATGCACAACCTGTGGTTCGATTTGCAGGACAAAATCCTCCACCTCAAAATAACACAAATGTTCCTCCTAATCAAGGTCGCATCACATCTCAAGATGAACCAAGACCTCGTCAGCAAAAACAAAAACGCACATATACTCCCTTAGGGGAACCCATTGAAACAGTGATGCGACAATTCAATTCTCAGAATTTGATCACTCTACCTAAGCTATCCAACTATGAACCTCAGGTCAAACCGGCATGGTGGAGAGATACTGAATACTGTGAGTTCCATCAAGGAAGAGGACACAAGACAAGTAATTGTCACCGATTGAAAGATCTCATTCAGGATCTCATTGATCGAGGAGAAATTGAGATTGAAGGACATGACCCAAAAACAACCAATAATGATCATCTGATGTTCAAAAATCCACTTCCATCACAAGATCAAAGGGGTCCTTCCACTTCCAAGCGAGGTACTGATACCACTGATTATATGCAGGCTGCGTATAACTACACTGTAAATCACCTGTATGATGCCAGTGAACAAATTGCAACTATAACCTTCAAAAATACCACCTCAAATTGCAATGTTGTTACACGTCGCGGCAAAGTCACCATCAAGGCAACTCCACAAGGCACCACCTCCACCCCAAAGCAATATAACCTTGTGAAACAATTAGATAAAACCCCTGCGCTCATATCCATTTTAGAGCTATTACGCCTATCACCATCTCATAAAACAATCTTGGATCAAGCACTCCAAGAGGCGTCAGTCCCTGCAAACCTGAATATGGACCAGTTTCAAGCCATGGTTGGAAATCTAATGTCATCACCTTGTCTCACTTTTTCCGAAAGTGACAACTCTTCTTTCCAACAACCTCATAATGCTTCCCTACACATTGAAGGCTTCATCAACCAACACAGGATCAAGCGAGTCTTGATAGATAATGGAGCAGGCCTAAACATTTGTACACTACAATTGGTCACAGCATTGGGATATGCAATAGAATCAGTGGATCCTCGCAAGAAGATCACCATCAAAGTCTATGATGATGCAGAGCGTTCATCTAAAGGAGCTCTGGTCCTACCAATCCGAGTGGGCCCTGTGGTAAAACACATAATTTGTCAAGTTCTGGACCTTCCTCTGCCATATAATCTATTATTAGGGAGACCTTGGATACATGCCATGCAAGCCGTTCCATCTACCTACCATCAATGTATCAAGTTCCCACATAATGGTGCAGAGATCACAATCCTGGGTGATGCAAATCCTTTTGCTTTTTGCCATAATATCAGCCATCAACCAGAGATTACTGTTCCTAATAATAGGGAAGCCATTTCCTCCACATCATATGTAAATCCCGCCTCTCTTGCCAGTTCAAACACTCCTATACCCAAGCAAGAAAAGCTTAAGATGAAAGTCGCAAAGGAAGGTCCTGGAGAATACAACTTGAGTCAGCTCTTTTATGTGGGACAAATGCCTACTTCTCCTAGAACACATGGTAAACCACAGCAGTTACTCCAGCAACCACTAAACACGCCTGCATGTGCCTTAATGCCTTTCATCCTTGGAAAGAGTCAAGAGGAAGAGACACAAGATAAGGACCTAGCGGAATGGATCTATAAAGATCCCATCACCACTGACAAACCGCGAGTTACACTTCCTACAGAACAGTATGGCACAGGCCTCCTCATTATGCAAAGAATGGGATATGATGGTCAGAGTGCTTTGGGATACTGCAAACAAGGACGACATGAACCGCTGCTGCCAGAGTTCAAGCCCAAAGGTAATACAGGCCTAGGCTTTGAAAAAGAGATCCTTCCTAAACTCAGATTTAAAGGAAAACCTAGCAAACCATTTTGCCCACCTACTGTAAAGAGGACACCTTTCATAATCAAAGCACCATCAAGCAATATTGTCACTGCCCCATCGAGGCTCACAAACCCAACACCACCATCTATAATACCAAACATCCCACCAATCGAACCAATACTCCCATCCACATCACCCATCACATCAATAATACCAGTAGTAGCAGCAACTCTATCAAAACCCGCAGCAGCATCTATGGCACCGACAGTATCAGCAAAAGCAACTGAGTCAATATTACCACTACTCCTTGTGCCAGATTCCTTGATCCCCACCAAACTTCCTGCAACACCGATTACTACAAAGGTCCATAAACCAATCACGCCTGCAGTATTCAACTCCAGCGACATCCCAGTATGGTATAACAATCGGATGCTGGAAAGTGATTCAGAGACTGACTCACATGAGTGGGAATTTGATTCTGTACAGCTTAACACTTCAGATGAGGAAGACACGTCACCACCTCCGCCACGCAAAGACATTCCTGTTTACGGAGAAGCACAGATAAAGACCACTTGGGTACCTGAGCTGGAAACATCTTCCACAGACCCTACGTCTCATCCTACGCCGGATTCTGATAGGGAGAGTACCATCAACGACCTTCACCACACTGTCTTAACCCTCACTGATACATCTCCCGCACTTAACTTAATCGATGAAGTAATGCCCATTATCCACCCTGAACTCATCGAATGGAACCAACCAAATCCCCCATGTCTTGACCTCTTCCAAAATGATGAGGCTATCATTGACTTTTTGGAATTAAGGGATAATCTACCAAGCGGGGATCACAAAGCTGGATTCACCATTGAACTTAATAGCGCAACATACTTCGGGGTGGATGCCAAACCCTTCAGCTGCAAAAATATAACATTAAAACATGGATCTTCCAGTGAAAACCACACTGTGGCACTATTTGATCCAACAAAAGTAAAAAGAAAGAGCGTATCCAACGGTGAAAACCTCTCTGAGGCACTTGAGGATGAAGGGTTTGACATTCTCCCTGCTAGTACACAACAGGAACGATCGACGATTCTCATTGAGGAGACTAAAGAATACAATGTGGGGACTCCTGAAAACCCTCATATCATACATCTGGCGTCTCTTCTCACTCCAGAGGAACAACCTCAATTTATAGAGTTCTTCCAACAGCGTCAGATCAACTTTGCATGGTCATATGCAGACATGCCTGGGCTTGATCCTGATTTAGTCATGCATCATCTCACAGTAGCAAAAGGAGCCAAACCTGTCAAGCAGAAGCTTCGTAAGATGCATCCTCAGATTGCCGTGCTAGTCAAAACAGAACTCAAGAAACTCCTAGATGTTGGTTTCATTAGACCAATTGATTATGCAGAATGGATCTCCAACATTGTACCAGTTGGCAAACCAAAAGGGGGCATCCGCATTTGTACAGACTTCAGAGATCTGAATAAGGCATGTCCTAAGGATGACTTCCCTCTACCAAATATCGACATCATAGTAGATTTGACAGCAGGACATGCCATGCTTTCACTCATGGATGGCTTTTCGGGATACAATCAAATAAAGATCACACCAGAGGACCAACATAAGACAGCCTTCACATGTCCATGGGGCACATACTGCTGGAATGTAATGCCTTTTGGTCTAAAGAATGCAGGAGCGACCTATCAAAGAGCAATGACCACCATCTTCCATGACATGATGCATACTATGATGGAAGATTATGTGGATGATTTACTAGCAAAATCACTCACCAGAGAAGGGCATCTCCACATCTTGAAGAGAATCTTTGATAGATTGGAACAATACCATGTTCGACTCAACCCAAAGAAATGTGTCTTCGGAGTGACCTCCGGGAAGCTTCTAGGATACATTGTCTCAAACAAAGGCATTGAGGTCGATCCAACAAAGGTTAAGGCAATCATGGACATGCCACCACCAAAGAATATCAGTCAGCTAAGGACACTACAAGGACGGCTTTAATCCATCCGCAGATTCATTGCACAATTGGCTGATAAGTGTCACCCATTCACACACCTGCTATACAAGAACATCCGCTTTCAGTGGGATGCCCGATGCCAGCAAGCATTTCAGGCGCTTAAAGACTATCTCATGAATCCACCATTGTTGATGCCACCAGATCCAAGTAGACCGTTGTTACTTTATATCTCAGTGACAAGTATAACATTAGGTGTATTATTGGCACAACATAATGCAGAAGGCAAAGAGTGTGCTGTTTACTACATCTCTCGCACACTGGTTGGCTATGAACTCAATTACACACCTATTGAGCGAGCTTGCCTAGCAGTAATCTTAGCAGCCACTAAATTGTGACACTATCTGTTGACACACAAGGTACAACTCATCGCAAAGATTGATCCACTCAAGTATTTACTCAGCAAAGCAGCATTGACAGGTCGCTTGGCCAAATGGGTAATGATTCTAAGTGAATTTGACATCGAGTATGTGGACCGTAAAGCTATCAAAGGGCAAGTTATTGCAGATCAGTTGGCCGATGCACCACTCACAGGTGATCATCCTCTTATTTCCAATTTTCCAGATGAAGAGATATTCATGATCACAACAACACAACCATGGAAACTATATTTTGATGGTTCATACACTAGGCACGGCTCAGGGGCAGGCATTTTGTTTATCACACCTCAAGGTGACAGCATCCCGAAGTCTTACAGGCTCACATTTCCATGCACAAACAACATAGCAGAGTATGAGGCCTTGATCACAGGACTCAGGCTAGCCATACAATGGAAATTACAAGAACTACAAGTATATGGCGATTCCCAACTAGTCATTCGACAAGCAACCGATGAATATCAGACCAAGGATGATAAACTCATGCCATATAAGCAAATGGTGGACACTCTAAAGACATCATTTACTACTATCACTTTTGAGCAGATACCAAGAGATCAGAATCGAGCTGCTGACGCCATGGCTACCATCGCATCTCTCCTAGATCTTCCACAGAATTCAACACGCTATGAGTTCTTGGTCGAACAGCTTTGGATCCCCGCTTATGATATCCCCGAATCTGAGATGATATGTCACCTTGTTGGTTTTGAATCTCCATGGTACGGTGAGTTCTACACCTATCTCCGCGATCATACCCTTCCTCCCAACCAATCAAATAACCAACGAAAAACCTTCATTCGCCAAACTGCTCGATATACCATTATTGCCGAAACCCTATACCGACGTAGTCTTGATGGTACTCTCCTTCGATGTCTGGAACAAGATGAGATAACAAAGGCTTTGGAAGAGGTACATGAAGGAATTTGCGGGACTCACTCAAGTGGTTCGTCACTAGCCAAGAAACTCATGCGAGCTGGATACTATTGGCCATCTATGGAAAAGGATTCCTACTACTTTGTCAGGAAATGCAAGAAATGTCAAGTTCACGGTGACCTGATACATGCACCAGCCCAGGAACTGCAACCAATCACGACACCATGACCTTTCTGTCAATGGGGCCTTGACCTTGTGGGTAAGATTCACCCATCTTCATCCAATGGCCATAAATTCATTATTACCGCCACCGAATATTTCACCAAGTGGATCGAAGCTGTTCCACTTACTCAAGTCACCAGCAAGCAGATCGCCTCATTCATCCTCAACTACATCATCTGCCGGTATGGTGTACCCATGTCCATCGTCACAGATAACGGTCTTCCTTTCAAAAATCAGGATGTCCATGAGCTTTGTGAGAAATTTCATATCCAAAACCGCTTTTCCACTCCCTATTACCCACAAGGCAATGGTCAGGCTGAAGCATCCAATAAAAACATACTGAGAATCCTCAAAAAGACAGTCAATGATGCCGGCCGTGACTGGCATGTTCAACTAAATCCAGCGCTATGGGCATATCGAACTAACATTCGGACCCCTACAGGTGCAACTCCTTATTCATTGGTCTATGGTGCTGAAGCTATCTTACCTATTGAGGTCGAGATACCATCCTTACGAGTTTCATTGCACAATCTCATCGATGATGAAGCATACAGAGTATCTCGTCTTCAGGACTTAGAGTTACTAGATGAGAAGCGACAAGCTGCATACAATCACCTCAAAGCCTATCAGCAGCGCATGAGTAGAAGCTACAATCACCGAGTTAGATCTCGTACATTTGAGGTAGGTGATCTTGTTCTTTGAGAAAATCCTCGCAACCAACCAAACAGAGAACATCAAGGCAAGTTTGAATCAAACTGGTTGGGCCCATATGTTGTCACTGCTGTATTCGGGTCCGGGGCATATCAGTTGGCTACATCAGATGGAGAACCGCTCGCAGATCCAATCAATAGCATGCACCTCAAACGGTTTTATACCTAAGGTATACAGAGCATCAGGCTCCCCTACATATCAGAAAATATGAAAAACATTCAGAAAATGTCCTAAAGAAAATACAAAACCATTCAAAACAAAAAAAAGTAAAGAAAAATCATGCATCGAAACGGTGAACAACCACTCCGGTGGCACCTTGGGTAAGTGCGATGGTGAAAACCTGGCAAACAGACGCCACTCGTAAGGGCTATGGCTCCATTATCTTTTCAGACTTGTTGCGATCACATTTACTTCATACATACATCCATCCATCCAAAGCCATGGCTTGTTATTCATCTGTCATTAAGAAAGTACTCCATGCGTCTAGCATCCCACCTTTTCATAGTCAGGTCTAAAAACTGGGGGCAATACCCTTAACCTATTGATGGAAGTGGATTCTACATTGTCTTATGTGTCATTACGCTCTTCATTCAGGCAATCATCAAAAATATCAAAAACATTCAAAAATGTCCCAGAAAATATCAAAAACATTCAAAAATGACTCACAAAATCCACAAACATTCAAAAACTATTACACAAAATCCAAAAACATCGAAAAACCATTGAAAATCACCCAAAAACATGACAACACCTTGTACATATTCATCTGATCAGATACAAAACAAACATTGAAAAAATACTCACACAAATGACCACTTATCACTCGACCAACATAATCAACATCAACAATCCAAACTGTCTTAAACAAGGATGCATCCTTCCTTATCAAAACAAAGACAAGATGACATTTTCTTTGACAAGAAAATTATGTTAAGCTATCAAATACTTGGTTGATTTGTGAGTACAATCGTTTGTTTATCTGTATTAGGATCTTTCAGCATTGTTTTGTATCGTTTGCGCATTACTTCCAATGAAGTACTGGGGCATGTACTAATGGTGTCTACGTGGGAAGTTCACTAAGCTATGTGATCATAGACAAAAATGTAGTCATAGATCACTACGGCTTGCTGACTACAGCGTATACCTCGACCATATGAGCATGAACCATTACCAAGGATCCATATTCTTTATTCTTTATGTATATATTGTTTGTTTGCAGGTACAATGCTCTTCCTTTAGTTCCTCCTACCTCGTCCAAACTGGATAAAGGTTTTATTTCTTAGTACGGTATGCACTTGTCTTAGGATATGATCAGCCTAAGATCAAGGAGGACGATCCAAGTCATGCATGAACGGAGATAATCCTTGTCTGTTCCGCAAACAATACTCAGGTCAACTTGATCCATTATATCAAGTTGCTTGTATTAACTTGCTATATCAAAATCCATGTAAGAAATACTCTGGTCATCTTGAATCTTTATGTCAAGTTGCTTGTATTTTCTTACAACATTTTAAAGCTCAATGATGAAAAATAAAGCACCATGGATCGTCATTCCATCTCATCTGTATATATTGCATTTCGTTGCATTCCATCCATCCATACATTCATAAATAGCTGCATATCATTCATACATAGTAATGACAATGGATACTCTATTTTCCTCTTCTTCCATAGGAATGTAATAGGTTCTCCATATCTTCTATCTAACATCAAATCCCCCCTCACCCTTCCTATCTTGATCATCAACATCATCCTAATCCCTTCATCGCTTCCCATCCTCACTCATCCACAAAATTAAGCCAGTTACTCTGTCTACACAGATACATCGACTCACACACACCTAGACTATCAACAGATACTCTGATCAAGTATCTTCGGGTCTCAACAGGTAATCGATTATGGTAATCCTAGACTACATCAGGCATTTATCATAATGACCTAGTCTCAACGGGGCTGCCATGATTCCCCACAACCATCCATCACACGCACATACTATCAATTGATCAACCAATCAAACACAATCCAATGGACAATTACATCAATTGTCTACGTCTCAACGAGTATTTTGCTTCATATACCTTGACTTCATCGGGCAATTACATCAATTGTCTAAGTCACCATCACGTCACTTTGATTCACTTACTCAGACTTTATCATGTCCAAGCGACCAACTGACATCAACTGTCACGCTTTGACTTGACCGGGGCAATTCAACCGATTGCACCAGATTGTCCAACCAATTTTGATCAATTGTATAGCATCAATCAAAACCCCACACTACATCTGCTATGTATCTCTTGCATGACCTCAGGGTACTCGTTGGCTTGTTGTTTCTTCATATTCACTCCATTTTCTCCCATTCTTTCATCATTAGTTCTAATTTCTTCTATTCTACCTCCCCTCCGCTTTTCATTCTTTTTCGAGAGATCGCCCGATTTTTCAAAAAAATTCGGCCCATCCCTCGAGGGGGCATACCACCCATTAAATTTACATTTTATGGGGCATTTCTTCACACCTATTTTTCTTTCTTTGAAACGACGCGATAAACCGCACCGTCTCAAAGAGGGGCAAATGCAGTCACATAAATTTGTCCACTTAATTAAATGAATGCTTAGTATTTATTTGATTATTTAACCATCAATTAATAATTAATTAAATTAATATTTAATTAATTCATCTTAACCCTATTCTCCTATTAATTAAATAAATTATTCAATTTATTTGATTTAATTCACTTAACCAAATTCAGACCATTAATTAAATAAATAAATCATATTTATTTAATTAAATCTTCTCTCACATTTAAATAAATTAATATTTATTTAAAACCCCCAAAATCCCACCTCTCACATTTAAATAAATAAATCATTTATTTAAATCACCTTTATCCTCCACCCACTTGTATTTTCCTACAAAAGCAAGTTGCACAATTATTTTAAATAAATAATTTATTTAAAACACCTTTATCCTCCACCCACTTGTATTTTCCTACAAAAGCAAGTTGCACAACTATTTTAAATAAATTATTTATTTAAAATCCTATTTATCCTCACCCACTTGAAACCTTTAATGGTTTCCCTTAAAGTATTCAAACTTGATGGCTTTAAAGTCTTCAAACTTGATGGCTTCCTTCTATAGTCTTCTTAAGACTTTAATGGTTTTCCTTAAAGTCTTCAAGCCTTTAATGGTTCCCCTCAAAGTCTTCAAGCATTTTAATGCTTTATCTTCCTTTTTCTCATTTAAATAAATTAATATTTATTTGAATATTTATCCAAATACAACTTGCACACATTTATTGAAATAAATGAATTTTTATTTTAATAAAATCCTATTTTCTCTCACCCACCAAATCCACTTGCAAAATCTAATCCCCTTCTAGATTCTTCTAACCCCTTCCTAATTAGCTTAATCCATCCCCTAATTATTGTCACATTCCTAAGCAAAATGGAGTCACTTCTCAAAGCCTAAAAGTCTTGGATAACCTTTGAAAGCTTCCAACCTTCAACCACTAAATGGCTCAAAGTCTTTGATAACCATTGAAGGCTTTCAACCTTCAACCACTTAATCCCCAAAGTCTCCAATAACCATTAATGGTTACCTCAAACCCTCCCACATGGTTAAAACATTTGTTTTGACTCAACCTCTACCCAACCCAAGGGTCTCATCAAGCCTTTAATGCTTTGACCATGATTATCTCTTAATCATTTGCACAAAGGTTTATCCTTGCATTAACTCCTAATCCAGTGGGTAATCCTAATTTAGACTTGACCCTTACCTTCTAGATAACCATGAGGTCTTCTCAGGCCTTTAATGCCTCCAACCTCTTCTCTCAACCCAATCCTATGTTGACACTTGTCACCATTTTATTGGTGCCAATTGTGCACATAGATCCCCAACTTTCAAACTTGGCCCTTGATTAAACCATTCAATCTTAACCCTTCATTTCCCCATTTCTTCTATAAATAGAACCCTTCTCCTCAAGCAAAAGGAAGCATTTTAGAGTATTGTTGTTATACTGGCATTAGCATAGAGCTTTTTCATAGCATCACTATCTACTCTTGCATAGTATTTGCTTATCATATTCAACCATCTTGAATCTCCATATGGCATCCATGGCTAGTGCTAAAAGCTGAGAGCTACACTCATTTGGGACTTGGAGAGGAGAGGAACAAGGGAGGAGCAACTATGAGCATCTTGATTAGCTATTTTATTCTATGTTTATATGCTTTCTATTTCATGCTTAATATCTCTCTTGATATGCCTGTTTAGGATAATCTTTTGTTGCTAACACTAATGTTTGTTTCTTGTGCTCTTGTGTGTGTTGCCATCAAACAGATTTTCTAATCCTTTTTGCAGAGCATCATAACTAATTCATTAGCCTTTTCTACCCATGACACATTTCATTCATCTCTTAATTCCTACACTACCTACCCTCTCATTGTTTTCTTATTTTCTCTACCTACCCTCTAATCATAGCCGACCATTTATCTTTTACACCTCTTAATCTTATCCCTCCATTTCTTTTAGTGTCTTCTATATAAGGAGATGCTTCCTTCATTATCAAACCCTGATCAGTTGACTACCCGACTACGCTTTCAAACTTTCATATGTGATCAAGCCTACTTGCAACCACATTTCCGTTCTTTGTTGAACTCTTGTGCACATATAAAATCTAAGAGCAAATATATCAAACAAGATCAATGGAGATAGGAAGAATGGAGATCCAAACCCTATTGGACATGTGATGGTATAATCTTTGTGATTTCATTTGATTTGCATTGTCTTAGGTAATCTTCATATGTTATGGTGGATCTTTGTTGTTGTTAGGCTAGGGTTTTGTGGTTGAATTCATTTAGTCTTTCAATATTGTTTTATCCATTTTCACCATAAACATGATGCATTTTGTAGATCTCTTATAGGTTGTGTGGTATGCTAATAGTACAAATTTACCTTGATGCTCCAATTTGTTCGATTAATATGACACATTTTAGTGAGTATTGTGCCTTTAATTTTGTTAATAGCCTCATTTGCCTCGTTGGCTTATGGATGGTATGATGTGCTCTAGTTATGAGTCTCAAAAAATTACTAATTAATTATAAGATGATTTTATTGAAAAATGATTCCCTTAGTCACTTGTTATGCTAAGTAGGAGCCCTAATTGAGTTATTAATTGCCATAAATTACCTTGATTGTTTTTTTTGCTACACAATCCTGTGTAGGCTTTGCTTCTACCCATTTGGTCAAATACTCTACTTTGGTGATAATGGCCTTAGATAGCTTATTCAATAATTTAATTGGTCATATGAAGTCTATCACCTATTTTTCAAAATATGCTTGTGATAGTACTGAAGAAAGAGGCATTTCATCTCTTTTGGTTGGCCTACTGATCTATTGACATATATCAAATTTTTTAGCATATTTCTTAGTATCCTTGTGTAAGGGAGGTGTAATGTTAGGGAATGGGGTTCACTAGTCTAAATATGCAAACTAGGAATCATTCCAATCCCATCATTGATAAGAGAACAACTAGTTAAGCCCAAGTTTATACCCTTGGGATAGTTGGGTTCTTGTGGTTTGGTTGTTCTCTTTTGATTTGATTGATTGGATATGATTGAATGAGAAATGATGCAAGAACTAGGTTAAATGATGCAATATTGACAATAATCAACATAAATAGACAAATGAAGAACTAGAAATGAACCGAGATGTACAAAAATGAAAAAGGGATTCATAGAGGAACTTATGTTTGATATCAAGACTCAAAATGGCTATACTCTAGAGCTAGGTGCCCCAGTCTTGACAAATGTCTAAGTGAAATCATATGTTAGATCTATTGTGACGATTTCACACATAAACCCATTGCAAAAGGGGATCCCCACTTTTCACTTTTCTTAGTGTTTTTCTTGGTAGTATCTTGGTTGTTAACCTGTACTTATGAGTGGAGGATGGTTTTGTTAGCCTAGGATGAGTTGTTGAGGTCACATCGCTAGGAGATGTCAAAGTTACAAATATTGTCAAAAGGCAAGTAAGTTGTCAAGTTGCTAGGTTTGATTTGTTTAAGTGTTAGAGTCGGATTTGGATGAGACTTGCATGATTGAGTTGTATTAAGTGATCAAGTCACTAGGATCTCAATTGTAAACATGACTAAGTTGCTAGGATTTTAAGATAGCATAGGACAATTTTGAGGCTTGGTGGTCAAGAATGGTTTTTAATGATGTGAAATATTCAAATGATGAAGTGTGGAAACATTAGGCTTATCAAAATTTTGGAGGTGAAAATTTGACTAATATTCTTACTCAAGGCATGATCCTAATACCAGCTTTCCCATCAAGTGACATTTGTATGAACGAACCCTAAAATTGGGCCCATGCTAGAGGCAAAAACCATAAAATGATCAAAGGACAATGTTAGATAAGTGATCAAAATTGAGAAATTTGAGTGAAAATTAAAAAAATGGGTGAAAATTTTACTTAAGGAGTGGTCTTAGTATGGGCTTTCTCATAAGTAAGATGTCTTGTGCAAATGGATGGTGAAAATCCACCTTGTTTGTGCAAACAAAGGTCAATCTGCCACCACCCTTCTACAAAAACAAGCCTCAAAATTCTACCCAAGTTTGTGCAATTGAGAGTGAAATTTTTTCTCTTATGCAAATGACCCATTGAAATGTGCCTTTCCAAGAATTTTTTTTGTGTAAATGAAGACTAAAATCAGGCCATTCTTGTGCAAATGAGCCTCAAAATGCCATCTTGCAATTGAAATGCAACCAAAGTAATTTTGTGTAAATAAAGCCCCAAAAGCTACCAAAGTTGTGCAATTAAACATAGAAAATGCACCCTCCTTGTGCAATCAAGCATGAAATTTGGATCTAGGTTGTGCAATTGAACCTTGAAAACCCACCCAAGCAAATAGGACATGCATAAGGTCAAACATGTAGACCTAAAATGCAACTAAGAGGCCTTGATTTGAAGTGTATGCCCTCAAATATAAGTGTAAATCAATCATGTAGACTCAAATATAAAGGAAGACCTAAATCATGGAATGCAAATCAATCATGAAATGTGAGAATGTATAGGTCTTGACCCAAGCAACGTGAGGATCTAAGTATGATGAAAGAAAATACAAGAGCAAGGAAAGAAAAACAAAATCCAAGTAAGTTTTTATTGATGAAACAAATATTACCAAGAGAAATGTAAAAACCTTGGAGCAATCACCCAAATGTGTAGAAGGAGGAACAAGAACTTTTTAAAGGGGAAAAGCAAAGAAAAACCCCTTGTGTTATTATGAATGAGGCAATGCCTAAAATGAGAGAGAGAGGGGGAGAAAGAAGCTCTTTACAATATTGTCATAAAGAAGAAATGAGAGAGAAGACATCTCTTAAATAGAGATGAGGAGAGGAGTTACAAAGTAACTTCCAAATCTATGAATGCCACCATTCATAAAATGTGTGTGCCATGTGTCCACATCCTCTTAAGGAGGAAATCTAAAATTCCTTAATAAAGGAAAATAAAAGAAATGACTTGTTCTCACACATGTACAAGAGGACAAATTACATGTAGGGATTCCAAAGGAATATCCCAAACTAAATACAAATAAAACTAAGCCAAGTACAGAATAAATATTCTAACACCCCCCCTTAAGATTTAATTGGGGATTTTACATCAAACCCTTCAATGGGTTGCAAACCAATATTTTTACAATGAAATTGGAACTTCTCTTTACAAAGTGGCTTGGTCAAACTATCTACAACTTGGAATTCCCCCTTGCAATATAGGAGTGAAACTTTCTTGTCTTTAATTTGTTCTCTAATAAAGTGGTGTTGGAGAGAAATGTGTTTTGTCCTTGCATGGAAAACTAAATTTTTAGCCAAGGCAGTGGCACTTTGGTTGTCACAATACAATGGAGTTGGTTCGTGTTGAGGTAGACCCAAATCTTCAAGTAGTCTTCTAAGCCACAAGGATTCTTTGGAAGCATTAGTCCATCCTTTGTACTCAACTTGAGTGGATCCAAGAGAGGTAGATTGTTGCTTTTTACTATTTGAAGAAATTGCTCCTGAACCAACAAAAAAACAATAACCACAAGTAGATTTCCCATCATTGGGATCTCCACCTAGATTAGAATCAGTAAAACCATTTAAAGTAAAATCAGAATTTGCATCATAAAATAAACATACATTAATAGTTCCTTTAATATATCTTAAAATTCTTTTAACAACTTTAAAGTGTGTTTGTTGAGGTTTAGACATGAATCTTGAAACCAAACCAATATGGTAAGCAATATCTAGCCTAGTAAGAGTTAAATAATTCAAATGTCCAACTAATTGTCTATACAAAGTAGGATCAATAAGTGGAGTTTGCATATCAAGCATTAACTTAGTGCCTAATTCAATAGGAATTGAAACATGGTTAGCATCATTCATTTTAAACTTGTCTAAAAGATCTCAAGCATATATACTTGGAGATAGAAAAGTACCATTACTTGTTTGCCAAATTTGTATTCCCAAAAAATAATGTAAAAGTCCTAAATGTCATTTGAAAATTTTGATTGAGTTGAAACTTAATTTTAAAAATCAAATTATTCGAACTTGAAGTTAGAATTAAATCATCTACATATAAAATAATAATCACAATGTCATCTTTAGTATGTTTAATATACAAATTTGGATGATTTTTACTTCTAATGAAACCTTGAGAAAAAAAGAATACATTAATCTTGGAATACCATTCCCTAGGAGATTGCTTCAAACCATAAATTGATTTCTTTAACTTGCAAACTAAATGTTCATTACTTTCCTTAACAAAACCAGAAGGTTGAGACATAAATTCCCTCATGTAAATAACCATTAAGAAAAACACTTTTAACACCCATTTGGTGAATAGGCTAGTTCATTCTAGAAGCTCAATCAAGAACAAGTTTAATTGTAGGAATTTTAGCAACATGAGCAAATGTTTCATTATAATCCAATCCTTCTACTTGTGAAAAACCTCTAGGAACAAGTCTAGATTCTAATTTACTAACTTGATTATTAGCATTCAATTTAGTTTTATAAAGCCACTTGCAAGAAACAAGATTTTTACCATGAGGCAAGGGAACTAAATCCCAAGTTTGGTTAGAAATTAAAGTATCATATTCTTCCTCCGTAGCTTTTTGCCAATGTGGTTGATTTTTAGCTCGATCAAATGTTTTAGGATCATTAGATTTCATAATAGTAGACATTAAAGCATAATTACAATAATTAACTCTTCAAGCTTGAAGTCTATCCATTCTAGCTAAGTATTCATCACTATCTTGAATTAAAGATTTAAACCATTTTGGTTTTCTTTTAGAAGTAATGGATTCATCACTAGAAGAAGAGTCATGAGGAGTAGATTTATTATTACCATCATCACTATCACTAGAAGGAATAAAAATAGATGCATTAGGAGTAGGGTTAAGAGAAGGAGGTTGGTCCTCCACTAGCACAACTTTTCTTTGAGCAAGTTCATCATCCTCCACTTTAGAACAATCATGAATGTCTTTTTCTACAATACAAACATCTCTTGCAACTTTTACCTTGTTAGTAATAGGATTATAAACTCTATAACCTTTAGTATTTTCATCATGAACAACAAAAATAAAAGGAGATTTAGCATCTAATTTTTGTCTTTTCTCCTTAGGTTTGTGAACATAAGTCGTGGAACCAAAAATTCTTAAATTCTACAAATTGAGATTTCTAGCAGACCAAGCTTCTTCAAGAGTTTTATCCTTTAAGGCTTTGGTAGGTGTTCTATTAATTAAATAAGTTTCACAAGCCATAGCTTCAACCCAAAACTTGTAATCCATATTTTTTGCATGCAATAAACATCTTGCTATTTCCATAATGGTCCTATGCTTTTGTTCTGTTGCACCATTTTGTTGTGTTGTATAAGGAATGGTAAGCTCATGTTTAATTCCAAAAGATCTCAAATAAGCATTAAATGCATTATTGACATATTCTCGTCCATTGTCAGTACGAAGAATCTTAATTTTAGAATCAGATTGCCTTTCTACAATCATATGAAATTTAGTAAACACATCAAACACTTGATCCTTACTATGAAGGAAATATATCCATACTCTCCTTGAAAAATCATCAACAAAGGTAAGAGCATACCTTGAACCTTGGATGGAGGGATTCTCCATGGGACCCAAGATATCACTATGAACTAGATACAATTTAGTATATGCCCTCCAATATTGACCATGAGGAAAGGGTTCCCTATGCATCTTACCACTCATGCAACCATTGCAAAATATTTGAGAAGGAACAATAGCAGGCAATCCATCAACCATATTTTCTTTTTGCATCAATGAAATATGATCAGAATTGAGATGACCAAGTCTTTCGTGCCATATAGTAAAATCAACAGTAGTAAGCAAGGAATATTTTGTAGGATCAAATTCATAGAACTTGAATAAGTTATTAGTATCCATTTTAGCAGTAGCAATAACATGATTAATTTTTGGATCAATGATATAACACATGCCCCTATAAAAGTTAACCTTATAATCTTGACAAAGTTTAGGAACTGAAAGAAAATTTGATTTTAATTCAGGAACATAAAGAACATCATGTAATTTCCCATTAGGGACATTCACATCACCAATAGCTTCAAATTTGTAACTATGATTATTAGCTAATTGAACAAGAATATTGGAAGTATCAGGATGCAAGGATTCAAAACATTCTTTATGAGAAGTAACATGTTGAGATGCACCATAATCAACAATCCACTCAAGTGGTTGAGAAACATTATAAGTACATGTAAATGCATGACGAGATGATTTGCCATTATTATTACCTTTCTTATAATGAGGTTTATGTTATTGATTATTTTGATTGTTTTGGTTCATGGGATTTTTACCATTTTACTTCTTAAAACAATTATTAGTCACATGACCATCCTTACCACAATACGTACAATGGGGCCTCTTAGAATAATTATTCTTTTGATTATTATTAGAATTGCTATTATAGGATTTATAATGAAATTTATTTTTAGAATAATAATTATTATGATTATTATGATTATTATTGGATTTAAAATGATTATTATGATTTTGATTTTTAGACATAAAAGCATGTTCACTACTTTTAAGAGTACCAAACTGAATTAATTTAGCTTCCTCTTGATGTAATAAATTATGAAAAAATATCATAAGTTAATTGAGTAGCTAAACTAGGAATATCAAGTTGAGCATGAATATTAGTAATAAATTTCTGAAATTGACGAGGATGACATTTTTTACGAATAAGATGAATTAAACGTATATCGGATAGGGTAACTCCTAAACCAGCTAATTGACTATTAATAGGATCAAACTTTAATAAGAATTCATCCATGGATTTAAATTTATATACTTGGCGTCTTCGAGTTGATCTTGAAGTTGAATTTTTCGGGATTCATTTGAGCTATCATAAGTTGTTTTAAAAATTTCCCAAGCTTCATACACTTTTGAACAATTTCCAATTAGAACATACAAATCAGGTTCCATCGAAATACCAATTAAACCAAGTGCTTCCTCATTTTGAGCCTTCCACCTGTCTTGGTCGGCTTGAGGAGCAGTTGAAGCAGGCTGAAAGGTTTTATCAGTAGCAACATCCAAAATGTGCTTGAAATGAAAAATAAAAGAAATATGCATTTTCCATGAATGATAATTAGAACTATTTAATTTAATTTCCGGAATTAATGTAGACATAATTGCAAAATAAAAGATTAGAAAAAAAATGCCCCCTTTTTAAATTGAATAATAATTTACTATAAAAAAAGTTTAAAAACTTTATTTTCAATTCTTTTAATAATATATTAATTTAAAAAAAACTTTAAGTCTAATTAAATAAACTTTATCTTAACAAAATTTATTTAAAAATTACACATATATTAAAAGCTTTATTATTAAAAAATTATACTTTTAAGATAAGTATGTATAAGAAAATATATATATATATTTTTTAAACTTTATTGAAAAACTAACTTTTTATTTAAAAAAAATAAGTTTCAATTTTTTTAAATATTCTTAATATCTATAAGAAAATGTTATTTAGGAAAGTTTCATAAAAACTTTATTTAAAAGCTTTAAAATTTTTTTTATATGAGAAACTTTGAATAGATAAAATTAAAGAAACTTTTTAGATTATCTCATTTAAAGCTTCAAATCTTGCAAAATTAAAAACTTCTCTTATTATTAAAACTTACATATCTATGAAAAATCTTTTAAATTGAAAACTTTGCAGAGTTGTTACAAATTACAGAGGTAGAAGAAAACTTTGCAGAGTTGTTACAACTTACAGAGGTAGAAGAAAACTTTGCAGAGTTGTTACAAATTATAGCAGCAGAATCCAAGAGTGCAGGTACATTACAAATTATAGAGGCAAAATTATTTTAAACAATATTGAACCATAAATAAGTTTCATTTAGATTTAAAATTTAATAAAGGATTGAAACAATATTGAAAAATAAAATGTTTAGAGAAAAGAGAAACTAAAATAGTTCTTGAATATGCAAACATAAATAGTTAGAAAAAAAATCAATAATAATTTGCAAGTGAAATAAAATGTTAAAACCTGCACAAAATAGAAAGATTTAAAACTTGAAAAAATTGAAACAAGTATTGTAAAATAAAATGTTAGAACCTACAAATAAACAGAGAATGTCTTGCCGACAAGCCTTCCAAAACCAAAACTTAAACTAAAAGAAAAAAATCTTTCGTGGCAAGTCTTCCAAAGCAAATAAATTAAAGAATGCAGGAAAATAAAAAGGTTAGAACAAAGTTTTGGCGGCAAGCCTTCCAAAACTAAAAAATAAACTTTAAACTAGAATCTAAATGGATTAATATTGCATGCAAACTTATTTAAAACAAGTTTGAAAAAAATAAAATAAAACTTAAATCAAAACCTACACAATAAAACATTAAAGAGCAACCTTCTTCTCTTCTCTAAAAAAAAATGCCTCAAAGAAAGGTGAGCTCCACAAAATGGTAACCTTCATCAATGTCAACTTGAAACAAGGATTATAACCTGCTTTGATACCATGAAAAAAAATACAAGAGCAAGGAAAGAAAAACAAAATCCAAGTAAGTTTTATTGATGAAATAAATGTTACCAAGAGAAGTGCAAAAACCTTGGAGCAATCACCCAAATGTGTAGAAGGAGGCACAAGAACTTTTTAAAGGGAAAAAACAAAGAAAAACCCCTTGTGTTATTATGAGTGAGGAAATGCCTAAAATGAAAGAGAGGGGGAGAAAGAAGCTCTTTACAATACTGTCATTTAAAAAAAAAGAGAGAGAAGACATCTCTTAAATACAGATGAGGAGAGGAGTTACAAAGTAACTCCCAAATCTATGAATGCCACCATTCATAAAATGTGTGTGCCATGTGTCCACATCTTCTTAAGGAGGAAATCTAAAATTCCTTAATAAAGGAAAATAAAAGACATGACTTGTCCTCACACATATACAAGAGGACAAATTACAAGTAGGGATTCCAAACAAATATCCCAAACTAAATATAAATAAACCTAAGCCAAGTAAAGATTAAATATTCTAACATATGTCATCCATGAAAGGAGACCTAAATAACATAAGGTCCTAACCTAAATATCAAAGCGTGTTGTCCTATCTTTAAACAAGGTGTGTTGAAGAACAAGGTAGGCGCATGGGGATAGGGTAGACCTAGATGAAACATGTAGAGTGAATATTAACCTAAGCAAAGAGATAAATCATATGAATCACAAGCTAAAACGTGTTGACCTAAACATATGGTACTTAAAGATGAAGATAAAAGGAAATATGTTGATGATAGGTTTTGAACCAAACAAAGGATTGTAGACTTGAGCATGAAATGTATGCCCTCAAATATAGGTCTAAACTTAAGGTGATCCTAAAATGTCAAATGGATAGGAAGATTTAATCAAATGGAACGATCTATATTGAGTAATGCATTCAAATGTACCACAGAGGACATCTACGTAGCATAGGGTCTTGGCCTAATTCAAACATGTAGACCTAAATTGGGACACGAGGACCTAAATCAAATATGTAAAAGGTTAGATTTAAAAGGTAACTTGTTGAGAGTGGTCATATCTTTAAGATCTTATTGAGCAAAGTGAAACACATAAGGATGAAGACCTAAGTGAAACGTGAAAGAGGACCCAAATCCAAGCGCGTGGATTCAAACTCAAACAAGAAACATGTAAAAATTGCTCTTGGACCAAAAAAAAATGTTAAATGTATGGACCCATAAAGATCAGCTTTAACGGGGACCTAAAGCATGTAGTGTGCAAGGTTGAAATTAGGCCTAGGCCTAAATAAGGTGTGTAGAGGGTAATTCCACAAGAGGAGGAGATTAATTTTATAGGATAAAATGATTATTTATGATGTTTTAATTCAAATTATGTCACTTTTATAGGACTGATTATAAGTAGATAAGGAATGAAGCACAAGGATGGATAAATTGAACATATGCAAGATGAAGAACCAAGTGCAAAAGGACTTCAATTCCAAGATAAATTAGGAAGAGTAGGTTGAAGCAAACCATCATTAGAAAAAAGGTCAAGTAGTCGTTCATTCACACAAGGTGAAAGAGAATTGAAGGTGAATGTACAATCAGACTTTGTGTGAACATAATTAAAGGTGGTCCTTCAGTAAAATTTGAGGATCGGACTTGGGCAAGTAAAAGGTAGATTCTTTACATATTTTTTGTGAAATTATAGACTTGAGACAATATTATTTCAAGACCTAGAGTTTGAATTTCAATAGTCTATAAGGCAAATTTCTACTCATCTTATTGGGGTGAGCTTGATTTGTATGAATTTTGGAGGCATTTTATCAAGTTCTTGAGGTAAAATTTCAACGAAATAACCAGACATAGGGTATATATCATGACCAACATTGCAACAATCATTCATCAACCCTAGGTGCGAGTTATAGGCAAGAAAACATCAAAAAAAGATGTTTGAGCTTATGTAATATTGACTTTAAATGTCTAAGATATCATTTTACAAGGAGACCTCTAAGCCTACTGTGGCATCATCATACTAGACATAGAAGAATGGAGTAAGAACTAGGTCTAAAAGGAAGTAAATCAGGTCCAGATTAAGTCAAAGTTGATATTAGCTCATGAAATGCCAATCATTTCAAGCAAGTCAGACCTTAAAGAGACTTAAGAATAAAAAATTTGGCCTAAAGAATGCAAGAATCAAGTTCAATGTAGGAGAAGAAAGTGGATGATAGGAAACTATAAAAGGAAAGGAAAACATTCACACTTCACAAGAAGGAAAGACAAGGAGATGAATCACACAAAATCAAAGATGAATCACACAAAATCAAGGGCTTGAGAAGCAATTACTAAAGAAAGGAATAGTTTATTAGCAAGCAAGATGACATCATGACATCAAGAGTTTAGCAAGAGCAATCATCGATGAAGGAAGTGAATCAGCATTGCAAGGAACACTTTAACAAAGCAAGGGCAAATCAACATCAAGGGAAGATAGGAAAAAAATGGTAAAAGATTGACTTAATCATGATGATACCACTATCATCACACCAAGATTGGAGATGTTGAGTATTAAGAAATATCATTCAACTATATATGCATATTATGAGGTATCAAGTCTATAATACAAATTGAGGTGGTATCCTTGTCATCACCAACCAATCAAAAGATTCCACAACAACATATTTAGATGTGATGCATCTGACTCATTTGATGGAGGTACAAAATTTGAGGTACCTAACCTTATTCTCTATTGGTTCACATAACAAATGTCAAATCAAATGTAATTTTCTCATTGGCCAAAGGGAGTTATTCTTACAAACCCTAATTAGGATTTTATTGTAAAATCTTGTCTATTGGTTTGTGAATCAATCTAAGCCTTTGAATTATAAAGAGCTATCTATATAAAGCTTAGTTTTCTCATTTGTAAGAGGGAAGAAAAATGTAGTAGAATAAGAGAGAATAGAGAACAAGAAGGCAATTAGGAATTAGAAGTTAAAGTAGAAGTTAGAGTATAAGGCAAAGATTGTTGATAACATCTTGTTGCAAGAAACGTATTGTTTTCATTGAAGTTATGGTGAATTTAATATGTTAATTCAACATGTTGCATGGTCTCTACTTCTCTTTTGCTTGAAATTTGGTTAGATCAATGGAAGATATCGTTGTTGATGAATGGTGTACCTAATGTTCATACTAGTAATTTGTTGATTGCAAATTGCAATGCGTAGTCAACTAAACTTGTATGAAAGTTACTTCATGCTCATTGTTCGTGTGGTTGATGTGCATTGTTGATATGAAAATAATTCGCTTATCCTTAAGAGATTGCATCAATTTTGTGTAGTTGTTCATTGATGGCAAAACATTCCTAGGATTATACTAGCTCCCTATACGTTATGTCTTTTGCCTTTTTGTTTTCCAAGCAAGGAGTTAGAATCTAAGTTCCAAAAACATCCAAACATTCAACATTCAAGCACTCAACGCAAGTCCTCCTTGGATCACCAGCAATCACATCAACCCATTGAGCTTATCTACATGTCAAGACCTAACTATAGAAACCTTGGAGTCATCTTAGTTGATCACATAATTTAGCATTCGAGGAAATTTTGATCAAGAGAGGATAGAGTGCTTTTGGTATTTTATTTTGTGTTGCATTGTGCATGAAAGACACATCAACAAAATTGGTGCTAGAGAGAGGGCACCTTGAAGAGAAGTTTTCTTAAGGAGATTATCATTATTCAAGGAAAAGATTTATCATGAACCACAATGGTGTTGCCACATAGAGATATATTTCTAGGATTGCAACCAAATTTGGGGTTCGACAACGTCCAATAAGACATTATTTCAAGACTGAACAACCTGGCTTGGATAGTAAAGAGAAGCGAAGTAGAATATTTGAGAGTACAAATCATGTTAGAACAAGAAGAAATGAAGGCCTAACGAATTCAAAGAGTTGTTGAAAGAGCACTTTTCAACCAAAGGTTCCCATCCCCTCTCGCACATCATCAATAAATCCAAGAAGACAACCACTACACACTAGAGCGCATTGGTTCTCTCTCACCTGAGAAGCATCAAAGAGTATTGAGGTCTACACCTAGATCAAACAAGCTAACTGAAATGAAATTTACCTCCAAGGAAAAACATGGGAAGAAAGAGAACTCTTCAAGGGAACAAATACTAAGTAAAGAGGATATCACAAGCTCGTTTGAAACTTCACCACTTCATCATCAAGTTCAAGCAACTATCCAAGCAACTATCGAAGCGGTTGTACAATCAATTGGTTCAACAAGCTCAATCCCATTGAGTTCTCAATCAAGTTCTCAATTAGTTTATCAATTGAGTACTATAATAGTTACCACGATGGCTGCTCCAAACGACACTAAATGGTTGGTTACCAACCCATCCCCACTTGAATTTACAAATTATCATGAAATGTTGAAGAATTTAGAGAAATTTTGCTCCAAATATAATGTGAATGATCCCAATCAAACAACTGAAGATCACATCAATATTTTTTAGGACATCCTATGCAATAGGAAAATTGAATATGGAGATGTATCTTGTAGGCTCTTCCCATATTTCTTGGGAGAAGAAGCATATTAATGGTTCATCCACTTTCCCACAGGTTCCATAAGAACATGGGAAGCAAGGAATGACATGTTTATTGGAAAGTTTGGTATTTTGATTGCCCCTTCAGAGTTATATAGATAATTTGTAGAATTTAAGAGGCAACAACAAAAAACATTTCCTTCATTCAACAATCAGTTCCATAAGGCCTACACAAGGTTACACACTCCTTACCTTGTTATCGATGCAAGAGAGAGATATTATTCTACCTTAGATCATCTTACCGCTATGTTTGTAAGGTCTCATCCTGCTCCAACAAATTTGAGTGCATTATATACTAAGGCTATTGAAGTAAGCAAGGGGCTAGGATATAATATCACCAGGCCAATAGTCCACATGGGGCCACTAGTGGTGAGAAATCAGATTCATGGTATTAGCCAAGCCTTGATTTATCATACACCAGTCATGAATCCAGTTCTACAAGCCCTATATCCAGCCACATAACCATCCAACTAGCTAGTACTTCATCCAGGAGTAGCACTTTCTCAAGCCCAACCATCACATCCAATGTACCTACAAAATGCAACATCCAAAAGGACGTGAGAGGAGAAACAAGAGATGAAAGAGTTGATTGAACAAGTCAAGAACTTGTCACCCAAGGTGACATATTTGAGGAATTAGAACAATCGATTGCAAAATATGCAAATAAATAACCAGTATTATCAAGGGAAAACCAGAATTAGCAAAGGAATTACCAAGGGTTCCAAGGAAACAATAACCAAGGTTTTCAAAAGAGAACATGGAACACTACACCTGACAATGGAAACATGCCTTCACCATTGGATAATCCACTAAGTCAAGAGAACCATCCCATTGAAAAAGGTATTCCTAGCAGAAGAAATTTTGTCAAGTTGGTGCAGGCTACACACCACGAATCAACATTCCGAACTTCTATGCCCTTAGTTCAAGATAGTTGCCGACATATTTCAAAAGGAGATGCATAGTGCAAAAGCATTAGAAAATCCTCCTACATCTAGATACGGGATGGTTCCCCCAACGAAATATGACCAAAACTTAATCATAGAAGATTTCAAATTCCCTCCAATATATGATGTAGATCAAGCACAAGAACAAAGTGAAAGATGTGAGAGGAAAAGTTAGGCATTTAATTAAATCCGTAAATTCTACATCAATAAAGCACGAATAAAACATAAACAAGGAAATAAGATAAGCAAATGCAAACCATCCTTCATATGCTCGGAATGATCCCCTCCATTGTCCTTCTTGCTTCTCTAATCAAATGGTATTTGGCTCTCAAACTCCAAATTGCAAATGTGTTAAAAGCAAGGGCGAGATGATTTGAAGATTTGAAGTAAATTTGACAACATATAGTTACTCAAAATGTGGATGAAAATGATGAGAAAAGTGCTGAATTTATAGAGAAATTGAGGTTGATTGGATGAGTAAAATTGATTTGAGATTGAAAGTAAACAATGGACAAGATTAAATGAGAGGACTTGTTAAGTGAGGATAAAAAAAGATTGCATTTCCAATGTTGAGGAAGGAATAGAAATGCAAAGAGTTAAAATAAAATGAATATTGGAAACATCTATTTTCAACAAAATATGTCAAAATGAAAGTGGAGGAAAATACTAGTGGTGAATTAGCAAGTTTGAAGAGATAAGTGTGAATAAAAATTGGAAAGTAGAAGAATTAAGTGGTGTCATAAATAAATAAATAAAATTGATTTATTTCACCCACACATGGTAGTCAAATAAATTAAAAAAATTATTTAATTAGAATAATTTGGAGAAAGGGATTAAATAATTAAAATAATGAAGAATAATTAGCTTAGAATAAAGGGATTAATTAATTAAATGAATTATTTAATCGAAGTGGAATAGTTAGGATTAGTTGATTAATATCAAGATTAATTTGTTAGAAAGAGATAATGATGAATATTAATTAAATAATGAAGATTATTTAATTAATGGTTTAGAAGAAAAATAATTAAATAATTAAGAAAATTTAATTATAGGAAATTAGAAGAAGAATATTAGTACTAATTAAATAATTAAAACCATTTCAATTTAGATAAAAAAGGTTAGTGAAAAGTGTCGTCGAAGACTTAGGACAATATGTAGTGTGTACATTTTGCTCATCTTTGAGACAATGCGATTTTAAGTGTTGTTTCAAAGCAAAATTTAAGAAATCATGTCCCAGTTGGCCAAGGGATGGAGGTAGGATGCCCCCTCAAGAGATTGTTTATGTATGAAAGAAATGAATGATCTCTCAAAAGAAGAGAAGAATGTTTGATGAAAGAGGAAATATGATGAAAGAGAAAAATGGTTAGTAAGAAGTGAAGAATGTTAAGTGTGATGAAATCTTTCTTTCCCAAATGCACAAATGTAGGTGAGCCTTTATTTAATGTGGCAAAAATGGATGCGGTGCACCACAACATTGAAGGCCAGGGTGACGATGTAGTCCCTTTTGCATAAAATAGACATGGCACAAACAAGGAATGGTTCAACCATACTAAGACATTGTGTTTGTCAAAGGTTGAGGTATGTGTGACATCTACAATGTGAACGTGCCAACACAAACACCAAGAAATACTTGCCCTAAAATGTTATGAAACACCCCACAAACAAAAAAAATGACCATGAGCCATCCTGACCACTCTAAATCACTCAATGACATCCGTGAGTAGCATAGAAATTGTAGTCACATAAATCTGTCCATTTTAATTAAATGAATATTTCATATTTATTTGATTAAAAATCCACTAGCCATCAATTAATTAAATTAATATTTAATTAATTCATCCCCAAACATTCTTCCATTAATTAAATAAATTATTCAATTTATTTTAATTAATTCATTAAATCCAATTCCAATCAATTAAATAAATAAAATCAATTTATTTAATTAAAATCCCTTTTTCCTCTTTTAAATAAATTAAATAAAACATTTATTTAAATCATTATCCCCACCCCACTTGCATTTTCCTACAAATGCAACTTGCACACATTTATTGAAATAAATGAATTTTTATTTTAATAAAATCCTATTTTCCCTCACCCACCAAATCCACTTGCAAAAATCTAATCCCCTTCTAGATTCTTCTAACCCCTTCCTAATTAGCCTAATCCATCGCCTAATTATTGTCACATTCCTAAGCAAAATGGAGTCACTTCTCAAAGTCTAAAAGTCTTTGATAACCATTAAAGGCTTCCAACTTTCAACCACTTAATTTCTCAAAGTCTTTGATAGCCATTAAAGGCTTCCAACTTTCAACCACTTAATCCCCCAAAGTCTCCAATAACCATTAATGGTTAATTCAACCCTCCCACATGGTTAAAACATTTGTTTTGACTCAACCTCTACCCAACCCAAGGGTCTCATCAAGCCTTTAATGATTTGACCATGATTATCTCTTAATCATTTGCACAAAGGTTTATCCTTGGATTAACTCCTAATCCAGTGGGTAATCCTAATTTAGGCTTGACCCTTAGCCTTTAGATAACCATGAGGTCTTCTCAGGCCTTTAATGCCTCCAACCTCTTCTTTCAACCCAACCCTATGTTGACACTTGTCACCATTTCATTGGTGCAAATTGTGCACATGGATTCCCAACTTTCAAGCTTGACCCTTGATTAAACCTTTCAATCCTGGCCATCCATTGCTCCATTTTTTCTATAAATAGAGCCCATTCCTTCATAATCCAGATCCTGAAAACTTGTAAGCATTTAGACTATAGCCATTTTAGAGAGCATTTAGCATAGCATAACTAAATCTTGTCTTTTTGGTTAAAATACATCATTTTAGCATAAAATTAGCTTTTCATTTCATATTTGGAGCTATATTACAATCTCAATCCTCCATAAGCATCCATAGTGCAAAAAGCTGCTGAGAGCTACACTATTTTGGAACTTGGAGAGGAGAGGAACAAGGGAGAAGAAGCTAAGGCCATGCTAAGAGACAGTTGGAGATGTCTCATGATCTTTGTTTTACCTATTTGATATATTAGCATGTCTCTTTGTGTCTCTTTTGGAATGCCTTCATGTGTTTGGTTTTAGATTGACTAACACTAATGTTTTGTATGTTTTTGTGTTGTTTGATCTTAGACTAACCTTGTGCCATTTAGGAGGGCATCATTTGGTGAACCTGACGTGAATCGAACATGCAACCTTCTGATCATTTTTTTTGAAAATTAACATTTTTGCTTGTTGAAACTGCCACACAGGTCGCGCTTCGACGCTAATGAACACGTTTTAGCGCTATCGAAACAATTTCTTTAGCGCTATTGATCCTAAGATAGCACTATTGAAAAGGTTTCAGTGCTATTGACAACATTCCAGTGCTTTTGTCACAGTTCTGGCGCTATTGAGACACTTCTGGCGCTTTTGACTTCTCAGATTTTTCTCTTCTTTCAGTGCTACGGTGCAAATTAGCGCTTCTGCGAGTGCAGACTAGCGCTATTGTATAAATTAGCGCTTCTGTCCAAAAAGCAGAATAACGCTATTGCAACAGAGCATTGTCCAAGTTGCTTTGTAAACAAAAAAAATTTGAGTATTTTAGGCTTGTGGAAGCCCCCATTGAGCATTGGTTTTTACTAACTTGTGTTTTTTTTGTTTGTGCAGGTTAACAACCCAACATAAAAAAAATCACAAAATTTTCATTTAGTGCTTAAAAAGAATTTAAAAACACAACAAAATTTTTTTCTTTTTTCATTGTTTTCTAGTTAGGCCTCATTTTCTTTTTGGTGCTTAAAATTAACAACACAAATTTAATTTCATTTGCATCAATTGGGACCTAAAATTTACAAGCCACATTTCAAATTTTAGTGCAGTTAAAAACTTACAAACCACTTGTTTTGATTTTTGTAAACAAATTTTCCTTCAAGCAAAACGTGTTTTTCATTAAGTTGACCACGATTTCCAAATTCTAGATTACAAAACACATTGCCTTTGAAGTTAAAAAGAACACCATGACTGTTGGAGCAACATCTCCAAAATAGTTAAATCATCTTTGCAAATGCTGGATTAAAAAGAACAAGTGTTTTGCGTATTTGGCACGCTTGTGCAAAAAGTCAGTCGAGTGGACCTACTTCTAACACACACTATCCTCTCCCTTGGCTCTCGTGGTCCTAGGTGCAAGAGAAAAGTGTTAGTAACACTCACATTTTATCTTTTTAAGAGAGGCCTGCCAAGGGATCGATACTCTTGGGAATGACCTCGAGCGGTAAATCCTTCGAGCCGCTATAGAAATCAGGTGAGAGCGAAAGCTGTAGCCTTGGGTATAGCTATTCCTACAGTGTAACTGGCCGAAAGGACAAATGGGCCCCACCACCAGTTACAAGGCTCTTAAGTGAGTCACTGCAGAATGAACTTATGTCCAAAGCCATCGAACATGACTAAACACCTTTAAGTAGTAGCCCACCTGTTCTATTGATTGAGGATATTTGAGATATAATTTAGTGCAAGAGCATAGAAGGTTTTGCTCCCAAGATACTCACCATACATATTTCCTTGAGTAGAAACATAGCTTTTTGAAAAGTCACTTGTGGCTTGATAAAAGTGGTGACTCCCCCATCATAGGGATCATCTATTTGTTATGCTCGTGCAAGACTTAGTATATCACATCCTTACCTGCCACGGCAGGATTCATAAGGTATGTAGTACCAAAGTCGAAGAAATATCAAGATGTGGGCTAAATTTATCACAACTGGCCATTTGACCATAGGGATAAAAAGTGTTTGAAGTGTGTTCGTTTTATAGACCTAGTGCAAATTGAGCCGACTTCAGGCTTTGGAACTACACCTTAAAATAAATCTAAAGGAAAGTTCAAAAACAAGTCCAAGAATTGGGTTAATCTAGACCCATACTCATTTGTGCCTTTGAGGCAACATTCTTGTGTTTGTGTGCTTGCTTTGTTTTCTTGTCAAAGAAAAATCAGAAAATCAATCCCAAAAACATAGTATTCATCCAACATTTCTCAAAAATAAACAAAAATACCAAAAACAAAGTGCAAACAACAAAGAGACAAATTTTATGACCATTCTTCACATCTTGCGAAAGAAGAAGTGTCATCAGAATATCACCTTGAAAAAGAGACCACTAAGCTCAAAGGCTTTAATCAAAAGGAGGAAATTCTTCTATCTGAATAGACAAATTTTTGTCTCACATAGAGTCTTTCTACATCGCATGCGTCTATACCTTCAAGGAAAAACAAACGAGTTTGATTTAGAATCATTGAACCGCAGAGCTTTTATGCAATATAGAGCTCTGAGTTATCACAAAAATCAAGGAGGAAAGATTAATCCCAATTTCTTCCCAAACATCTGTATCACCTACAACACAGCTCAAGAAGTGCCACCAACACTTGAAAGGGAAGAGGTAGAGTTTGTTCCATTTGTAACACAAAGTTTTTATTGAAGTTGAAAACAAAACATCCATCATCTCATTCATACATCATCGTTCCATCATCAATCCATCCCAACTCTCAAAACATTAAGAGGTTCTTGTCCCAAGATTCCTTTTTAGATATTGCTTGAAATCAAACACATCACATCACTTTTTAGATTGTTTCTACATCTAGGATAAGCTCATCCTAAGAGACACATCTACGCAGGTTAAAACTAGTTCATGAGTGAATCCTCTCATTGCTAGGTAGTCAAAATCTGTAACACATCTCAGATTTCTCTACACCTTATCACATCCAAAAATCATCAAAAAACAAACAAGCAAATCAAAGAAAGAATTTCGGTTACATCTACCTTAGAGTGCCAGAGATCTACATACCATACAATCCACTAATCATCAATCTTTCATCAAACAACTCATCATCATCTTCAATCAAACTTCAAACAAACTTGCAAACAAAATGGCTCAAACCCGATCGCGATCAAGGCAACGAGAAATAGAAATTGAGGAAGAAGAGGACAACCTCAATGAATTTCAAGAAGCACTTGGAGGAACTGTAACTGATGAAAACCCAAGTACTCCCACTCCTTCAACAATCGAAAGGGCTTAGCATAACCCTCACTTCAATAGATTATTTGATGAAATACTAAGGAGCAATGCGGATGCTCACTTCTTAAAACTCGCTCAAGAAGGAGCCAAACTCCCCTCGGACTTTGATCTTGCCCAATTAAGACAAGCATCAGAAAGACAAAGTCGCCATGAGGAGGAAAGAGGTAGAAATCACATCAGATATAATATTCCTCGAGGTAACCCACCACCTCCTCCTCCAAATGAAATGGAGATGTTGCGGCAACAAGTCAAGAATCTCGCCCAACAACTTCATAGTGGTGTTAAGACCAATCAATTCTCACTTAATGACATCTGTCCCTATCCTTTTGATAGGAATCTTTATATGCCACCCTTTCCACGCGGGTTCGAAACACCAAAATTTGAAAAATATAGAGGAAAGGGGGATCCCCGTGATCATGTCTGAGAATTTCATTCCGCTTGTCTTGAAGTGGCTTATGAGGACACATACCTAATGCGCCTTTTTCCCCAAAGCTTGGGAGGAACAACCACATCATGGTTTTCCCAACTTCCAGGTGGCATTAGAACATTTGAGGAACTCATCCAGAAGTTCCTATCTCATTACTCTTATAATATTGAACGCGACATCACCATGGCTGATCTGTGCAATACCAAACAAAAACCAGGTGAATTATTCTCAGTATTCCTGCAACGATGGCACCAAATGTCTAGCAGACGTTCTCTTCAGTTACCTGAACGAGAACTAGTGGAAATTTTCATTTCCAACTTAAACGAAGAAATGGAATTTCACCTGGATGTCAAAGACACAGACTCTTTTAACGATATGATCACCAAGGGTTTAAAATGTGAAAGGGCACTCATCAAGAAAGGACTCATCAAAATCTTTAATGAACCAAAAGATGGTCCTCACCCGCGCTTCAATAGTGATAAACCAAACTTCTAGAACAAGAATAAGAATATCGTCAACGATGGGGTTGTGGATGCTCGAACTATCCAAAATATACAACCTGTGGTTCGATTTGCAGGACAAAATCCTCCACCATAGAATAACACAAATGTTCCTTCCAATCAAGGTCACATCACATCTCATGATGAACTAAGACCTTGTCCACAAAAACAAAAATGCACATACACTCCCTTAGGGGAACCCATTGAAACAGTGATGCGACAACTCATTTCTCAGAATTTGATCACTCTACCTAAGTTATCGAATTATGAGCCTCAAGTCAAACCAGCATGGTGGAGAGATATTGAACACTATGAGTTCCATCAAGGAAGAGGACACAAGACAAGTAATTGTCACCGATTAAAAGATCTCATTCAAGATCTTATTGATCGAGGAGAAATTGAGATTGAAGGACATGATCCAAAAATGACAAATAATGATCATCAAATGTTCAAGAATCCACTTCCATCACAAGATCAAAGGGGTCCTTCCACTTCCCGACGAGGCACTGATACCATTGATTATACGCAAGCTGCGTATAACTACACTATAAATCACCTATATGATGCCAGTGAACAAATTGCAACTATAACCTTCAAAAATCCCACCTCAAATTGCAATGTTGTTACACGTCGTGGCAAAGTCATCATCAAGGTAGCTCCACAGGGCACCACCTCCGTCCCAAAGCAATATAACCTTGTGGAACAATTAGACAAAATGCCTGCGCTCATATCCATTTTAGAACTATTGCGCCTATCGCCATCTCATAAAACAATCTTGGATCAAGCACTCCAAGAGGCGTCAATCCCTGCAAACCTTAATACGGACCAATTTCAAGCCATGGTTGGAAATCTAAAGTCATCACCTTGTCTCACTTTTTTTGAAAGTGACAACTCTTCTTTCCAACAACCTCATAATGCTTCCCTACACATTGAAGGCTTTATCAACCAACACAGGATCAAGCGAGTCTTGATAGATAATGGAGCAGGCCTAAACATTTGTACACTATAGTTGGTCATAGCATTGGGATATGCAATAGAATCAGTGGATCCTCGCAAGAAGATCACCATCAAAGCTTATGATGATGCAGAGCGTTCATCCAAAGGAGCTGTGGTACTACCAATCTGAGTTGGCCCTGTGGTAAAGCACATCATTTGTCAGGTTCTGGACCTTCCTCTGCCATATAATCTATTGTTAGGAAGACCTTGGATACATGCCATGCAAGCCGTTCCATCTACTTACCATCAATGTATCAAGTTCCCACATAATGGTACAGAGATCACAATCCTGGGCGATGCAAATCCCTTTGCATTTTTCCATAATATCAGCCATCAACCAGAGATTACTGTTCCTAATAATAGGGAAGCCATTTCCTCCACATCATATGTAAGTCCCGCCTCTCTTGCCAGTTCAAACACTCCTATACCCAAGCAAGAAAAGCTTAAGATGAAAGTCATAGAGGAAGGTCCTGGAGAATACAACTTGAGTCAGCTCTTTTGTGTAGGACAAATGCCCACTTCTCCTAGAACACATGGTAAACCACAACAGTTACTCCAAAAACCCATTGTCACGCTCGCATGTGCCTTGACGCCTTTCATCCTTGGAAAGAGTCAAGAGGAAGAGACACAAGATGAGGACCTAGCGAAATGGATCTATAAGGATCCCATCACCACTGACAAACCGCAAGTTACACTTCCTACGGAACAATATGGTAAAGGCCTCCTCATTATGCAAAGAATGGGATATGATGGTCAGAGTGCTTTGGGATCCTGCAAACAAGGACGACATGAACCGCTGCTGCCAGAGTTCAAACCAAAAGGTAATACAGGCCTAGGCTTTGAAAAAGAAGTCCTTCCTAAACTCAGATTCAAAGGCAAAACCAGCAAACCATTTTGCCCACCTACTGCAAAGAGGACACCTTTTATAATCAAAGCACCATCAAGTATTATTCCCACTGCCCCATCGAAGCTCACGACTCCACCACAACCATCACCAGTGCCAAACATCCCACCAATCGAACTAGTAATCCCATCCACAGCAGTCATCACATAAATAAAACCATTCATAGCAGCAACTATATTGGAACCCGCAGCAGCATCTATGGCACCAGCCATCCCAATAGAAGCCACTAAATCAACACTGTCGATACTTCTAGTGACAAATCCTTTAAATCCCATCACGGTTCCTGCAGCACCAATTACTACAAAGATACATAAACCAATCACACCTGCCGTGTTTAACTCCAAAGACATCCCAGTATGGTATAGCAATCAGATGCTGGAGAGTGATTCAAAGACCGACTCACATGAGTGGGAATTTGATTCTGTACAGCTTAACACTTCAGATGAGGAAGACACATCACCACCTCCGCCATGCAAAGACATTCCTATTTACGGAGAAGCACAGATAAAGACCACTTGGGTACCTGAGTTGGAAACATCTTCCACAGACCCTACGTCTCATCCTACACCTGATTCTGACAGGGAGAGTACCATCAACAACCTTAACCACATTGTCTTAACCCTCACTGATACCTCTAATGAACTTAACCTGATCAATGATGTAATGCCCATTATCCACCCCAAACTCATCGAATGGAACCAATCAAATCCTCCATGTCTTGACCTCTTCCAAAACGATGAGGCTATCATTGACTTTTTGGAATTACGGGATAATCTACCAAGCGGGGATCACAAAGCTGGATTCGCCATTGAACTTAATAGCGCAACATACTTCGGGGCGGATGCCAAACCCTTCAGCTGCAAAAATATAATATTAACACATGGATCTTTCAGTGAAAACCACACTGTGGCACTATTTGATCTGACAAAAGTAAAAAGAAAGAGCGTATCCAACGGTGAAAACCTCTCTGAGGTGCCTGAGGATGAAGGGTTTGACATTCTCCCTGCTAGTACACAACAGGAACGATCAACAATCCTCATTGAGGAGACTAAAGAATACAATGTGGGGACTCCTGAAAACCCTCATATCATACATCTGGCATCTCTTCTCACTCCAGAGGAACAACCTCAATTTATAGAGTTCTTCCAGCAACGTCAGATCAACTTTGCATGGTCATATGCAGACATGCCTGGGCTTGATCCTGATTTAGTCATGCATCATCTCACAGTAGCAAAAGGAGCCAAACCTGTCAAGCAGAAGCTTCATAAGATGCATCCTCAGATTGCCATACTAGTCAAAACAGAACTCAAGAAACTCCTGGATGTTGGTTTCATTAGACCAATTGATTATGCAGAATGGATCTCCAACATTGTGCCAGTTGGCAAACCAAAAGGGGGCATCCGCATTTGTACAGACTTCAGAGATCTGAATAAGGCATGTCCTAAGGATGACTTCCCCCTACCAAATATCGACATCATAGTGGATTTGACAGCAGGACATGCCATGCTTTCACTCATGGATGGCTTTTTAGGATACAATCAAATAAAGATCACACCAGAGGACCAACATAAGACAACCTTCACATGTCCATGGGGCACATACTACTGGAATGTAATGCCTTTTGGTCTAAAGAATGCAGGAGCAACCTATCAAAGAGCAATGACCACCATCTTCTATGATATGATGCATACTATGATGGAAGATTATGTGGATGATTTACTAGCAAAATCACTTACTAGAGAAGGACATCTACACATCTTAGATAAAATCTTTGATAGACTGGAACAATACCATGTTCGACTCAACCCAAAGAAATGTGTCTTTGGAGTGACCTCCGGGAAGCTTCTAGGATACATTGTCTCAAGCAAAGGCATTGAGGTTGATCCAGCAAAGGTTAAGGCAATCATGGACATGCCACCACCAAGGAATATCAGTCAGCTAAGAACACTACAAGGGCGGCTTCAATCCATCCGAAGATTCATTGCACAATTGGCTGATAAGTGTCACCCATTCACACACCTGCTACACAAGAACATCCGCTTTCAGTGGGATGACAAATGCCAACAAGCATTTCAGGCACTTAAAGACTATCTCATGAATCCACCATTGCTGATGCCACCAGATCCTAGTAGACCGTTGTTACTTTATATCTCAGCAACAAGTACAGCATTGGGTGTACTACTGGCACAACATAATGCAGAAGGCAAAGAGTGTGCTGTATACTACATCTCTCGCACACTGGTTGGCTATGAACTCAATTACACACCTATTGAGCAAGCTTGCCTAGCAATAATCCTGGCAGCCACTAAACTGAGGCACTATCTATTAACACACAACGTACAACTCATTGCAAAGATTGATCCACTCAAGTACTTACTTAGCAAAGCAGCATTGACAGGCCGCTTGGCCAAATGGGTAATGATTCTAAGTGAATTTGACATTGAGTATGTGGACCGTAAAGCTATCAAAGGTCAGGTTATTGCAGATCAGTTGGCCGATGCACCGCTCATAGGTGATCATCCTCTCATTTCCAATTTTCCAGATGAAGAGATATTCATGATCACAGAAGCACAACCATGGAAACTATATTTTGATGGCTCATACACTAGGCATGGCTCGGGGGCAGGCATTCTGTTTATCACACCTCAAGGTGATAGCATCCCGAAGTCTTACAGGCTCACATTTCCATGCACAAACAACATAGCAGAATATGAGGCTTTGATCACAGGACTCAGGCTAGCCATACAATGGAAATTAAAAGAACTACAAGTATATGGCGACTCACAACTGGTCATTCGACAAGCAACAGATGAGTATCAAACCAAAGATGATAAACTCATGCCATACAAGCAAATGGTGGACACTCTAAAGCCATCATTTACTACTATCACTTTTGAGCAGATACCAAGAGATCAGAATCGAGCTGCCGATGCTATGGCTACCATCGCATCTCTCCTAGATCTTCCACAGAATTCAACATGCTACGAGTTCTTGGTAGAACAGCTTTGGATTCCCGCTTATGATATCCCCGAATCCGAAATGATATGTCACCTTGTCGGTTCTGAATCCCCATGGTATGGTGAATGCTACACCTATCTCCGCGATCACACCCTTCCTCCCAACCAATCAAATAACCAACGTAAAACCTTCATTCGCCAAACTGCTCGATATACCATTATTGCCGAAACCCTATACCGACGTAGTCTTTATGGTACTCTCCTTCAATGTCTGGAACAAGATGAGATAACAAAGGCTTTGGAAGCAGTACATGAAGGAATTTGCGGGACTCACTCAAGTGGTCCTTCACTAGCCAAGAAACTCATGCGAGCTGGATACTATTGGCCATCTATGGAAAAGGATTCCTACTATTTTGTCAGGAAATGCAAGAAATGTCAAGTTCATGGTGACCTGATACATGCACCAGCCCAGGAACTGCAACCAATCACAACACCATGGCCTTTTTGTCAATGGGGCCTTGACCTTGTGGGTAAGATTCACCCATCTTCATCCAATGGCCATAAATTCATTATTACCGCCACCGAATATTTCACAAAGTGGATCGAAGCTGTTCCACTTACCCAAGTAACCGGCAAGCAGATCGCCTCATTCATCCTCAACTACATCATCTGCCGGTATGGTGTGCCCATGTCCATTGTCACAGATAACGGTCTTCCTTTCAAAAATCAGGATGTCCGTTAGCTTTGTGAGAAATTTCATATCCAACACCGCTTTTCCACTCCCTATTACCCACAAGGCAATGGTCAGGCCGAAGCATCCAATAAAAACATACTGAGGATCCTAAAGAAGACAGTCAATGATGCCGGCCGTGATTGGCATCTTCAATTGAATCCAGCGTTATGGGCATATCAAACTAGCATTCGAACCCCTACAGGTGCAACTCCTTATTCATTGGTCTATGGTGCTGAAGCTATCTTACCTATTGAGGTCGAGATACCATCACTATGGGTTTCATTGCACAATCTCATCGATGATGAAGCATATAGAGTATCCCGTCTTAAGGACTTAGAGTTACTAGATGAGAAGCGACAAGCTGCATACAATCATCTCAAAGCCTATCAGCAGCGCATGAGTAGAAGCTACAATCACCGAGTTCGATCTCGTACATTTGAGGTAGGTGATCTTGTTCTTCGAGAGAATCCTCGCAACCAACCAAACAGAGAACATCAAGGCAAATTTGAATCAAACTAGCTGGGCCCATATGTTGTCAGTGCTGTATTCGGGTCCGGGGCATATCAGTTGGCTACTTCAGAAGGAGAACCGCTTGTAGATCCAATCAATAGCATGCACCTCAAACGGTTTTATACCTAAGGTGTACAAAGCATCAAGCTCCCCCTACATATCAGAAAATACCAAAAACATTCAGAAAATGTCTTGAAAAAAATACAAAAACATTCAAAAAAAGTAAAGAAAAATCATACATCCAAACGGTGAACAACCACTCCGGTGGCACCTTGGGTAAGTGCGATGGTGAAAACCTGGCAAACAGGCGCCACTCGTAAAAGCAATGGCTCCAGTATCTTTCAGGCTCGTGATCACATTCAGGTACACACACATCCATCCATCCTAACCATGGCTTGTTATTTGATCTGCAATTACGAAAGTACTCCATGCATCTAGCATCCCACCTTTTTCATAGTCATGTCTAAAAACTGGGGGCAATACCTTTAACCTATTGATGGAAGTGGATTCTACATTGTCTTATGATTCATTAAGTTCTTCATTCAAACAATCATCAAAAAATACCAAAAACATTCAAAAATGACTCACAAAATACCAAAAACATTCCACAAAATCCAAAAACATCAAAAAACCATCGAAAATCCCACAAAAACATCGGAAAAACCCATCAAAAATCACACAAAAACATGGCAACACTTTGTACATATTCATTCGATCAGATACCAAACAAACATTGACAAAACTACTCACAAAATGACCATTTACCAATCAAACCAAAACAATCGACATCAACAATCCAAATTGTCTTTAAAACAAGGATGCATCCTTCCTTACCAAAACAAAGACAAGATGACATTTTCTTTGACAAGAAAATTCTGTTAGGCTATCAAATACTTGGTTGATTTGTGAGTACAATTGTTTGTTTATCTTTATCGGACTCTTTCAGCATTGTTTTGTATCGTTTGCACATTACTTTCGATGAAGTTCTGGGGCATGTACTAATGGTGTCTATGTGGGAAGTTCACTAAGCTACATGATCATAGGCAAAAATGCAGTCATAGATCACTATGGCTTGCTGACTACAGCGTATACCTCGACCATATGAGCATGAACCATTACCAAGGATCCTTATTCTTCATTCTTTATGTATATATACTGTTTGGTTGCAGGTACAATGCTCATTCTTTGGTTCCTCTTCCTCCAAATTGGATAAAGGTTTTATTTTCTTAGTACGGTATGAACTTGTCTCAGGATCTGATCAGCCTAAGATCAAGGAGGATGATCCAAGTCATGCATGAAAAGAGATAATCCTTGTCTGTTCCGCAAGCAATACGCTGGTCGACTTGACCCTTATATCAAGTCGTTTGTATTAACTTGCTATATTAAAATCCATGAAAGAAATACTCCGGTCATCTTGAATCATTGTGTCAAGATGCTTGTATTCTATTCCAACATTTTAAACTCAATGATGAAAATAGAGCACTATGGATCGTCATTTCACCTCATCTGTTTATATCTTGCATTCCGTTGCATATCACCCATCCATTCATTCATTCATATGTAGGCTTTTACATGCAAAAATGACTAATAAAAGCTGGTCTTGGATACAATCACGATCGAGTACTCTGATACATCATCAATGCATCATGGAAAGTCTTAAAAACCTTGCATTCCTCATGGTCATATCATCATTGCCTTTAGGTGCATCTTGCATTACGTTCGTTCATGTCATTTTTTTTTTTAACTTAAACATTGCAATATAGTTCATTATTAACATTTAGTTTTCATTAAAATCATTTGCATCATTACATCAATCATAAATAATTAGATTCATTCATGAGATTAACTTGTCTTTGGTTGTCTTAAATCATTTACTAAGCATTTCATCCAGTATAAATTATCCATTATCATTTTATTAAACTTTTCATCATTTATCATTTGCATTCATTTCTTTATCGTTAAAAGGTGCATTCATTCATTACTAAGTATCTTCTTATGACTCATTGTAAGATTCATTCACATTGCATTCATTATCATTACATTAAGGTGCAGTTATTATATCCATTAGTTATCGTATCATCTCATTATCATTTGTACTTACAAACATATTTAAAACGCATTTAGAATCATAAAACAAATTTGTTTACACAACATTGGTTCATACCATCTAATATATCCATTTTATGTATGCATTCATTTAAACACATTTATCATATAAACATTTGTACTTTACATTTGTTTATCCGTATGCATTCATTTAAACACATTTATCATATAAACATTTGTACTTTACATTTGTTTATCCGTATGCATTCATTTAAACACATTTATCATATAAACATTTGTACTTTACATTTTGTTTATCCGTATGCAATCATTTAAAACACATTATCATATAAACATTTGCACTTTACATTTTGTTTATTCATATTACATTCATCTAAACACATCTAGATGCATATCCATACATAAAATCATTCATCTAACCATTGCATTAACATCGTCACATAAATCATCTCATCATTACATTGCAAAAGGAAACATCAAAAATCCTGTTCATCCATCAAAGCATAAGCATACATCATCATCATGGCATTACATACATAAAAGCATTACATCACAAATCAAATACATCATATACATCTAAACCTGCATTCATATGTCAGTATCTCAACATCATCAACTCATCATAAAAACATGCATAAAAGAAACATCTCATCAAATGCATACATGTACACATATACATCTAAGCAATAAATCATCATCATGCATAAACATCCATACATCATCACATGCATAATCATCACAATATGGGATCCCCTCATATATATCAACTCATATATCAGAGTACAATGAAGTCTACAAAAATCAGCTACCAAGAGCCATCCAAGATACAGTCCATAAAAAAGACAAAGATACAATACATAGTATGCAAAAATGCTCTCTCAAATGCCGCTCTGGCCAGATGCTGTACCACCACCACCTCTACCTACTCCACCACTGGTACCTACACCACCTGATCCATCTCTCTGTGGAGGCCTCATCGAACCCCCACTCCCTCCTGCATCCCCTGATCTCTCCTGCCGAAGAGGACCCATCACACCCCCACTGCTCTGCATCCTCTGTGATCGCTCGGATCTGGCCTGTCACATCTGTGAGTAGCTGAGAGCTCGCTGGCTAATCGGTACCACCTGCTCATATAACCCCCGCCAGTACTCTATCTCCGCTGAGCTCGCCGCATCTCCCTCATAATCTCCCCTGAAGGCCCCTGTGCACCAGTCCGCACTCTCTCCTGCAGCTCCGCCAATCTCTCCACCGCCGTATCTCTCTCCTGCAGCACCACTGTTAGCTCTGCCTCACGTGCAAATAGCTGCACATCCCTAGCTGCTACCTCCTCCTCTAATCTCTCTACCCGCGTCTGCAAATAACCTATCATATGATCCCGCAGATCCCTAGTAGCTCCCTCCCCCATGTCCATGGCTACCGCACTTGTATCACCCCCTGCACCACCCTCCCCTGCACCACCCTCTCCTGCACCTGTATCCATCGGGATCTCTCTCTCCATCCCCCTCCCACTCAGCTGCACTCCTCCCTGCATCAAAGGTCCCTGTGATATCTGAAGAGGTAGTCCACCTCTCCCTCTCTGCTGCCTCGACATCCCCAAACCTCCTCCACCTCCTCCACCACCTCCTCCTCCTCCACCTCCTCCTCCATCTCCTCCTCCTCCTCCTCCTCTTCGGCCTCCTGCTCTCCGTCGTCCCCTCTCATCCTCAAACGATGGGATCGGCTCAGCTGGGTCTGATATCCATAGGATCGGGTGCGCCGCCCGATAGTGTGTATACTCTACTGTCACACCTGCATCAACGACCCTCGGTCGTAAGTCCCATGGCCTCACCTGCAGTGTCTGAAACTCTGCCAGTGCCTGATCATACGGTAGCACTGGACCCCATGCATACCGCTCTCGAATCACTCGTGCATACTCCCCTGATCCGCTAGGCAGTCCCTGCTGCCGTCTGAACTGCCTCATCACCCGTCCTGGCACCTGTCTCTCCACATGATAAGAGGTCCTCCCAATGAGGAATCGGGTCATGAAGCAATAAGGTAGTGCCTCTGCATCATCCTCCCATGGCTCACACTCCAAGTATGGCCGCCAGATCACTGCATCCAAGTCATCCAATGCTCGCCGCCACCACTCTAACTTCCCCAAGTGGGGCTGACTCATCATGCCACTGTACATAAACATGTATGGCTGGTCCATGGCTCAGAATCTGAGACTCACTAGTCGAGTCACTGGTAGGTGCTCCCATGCCCAAACATGTAGCAGCGTCATGCCCACTGCTAGAGAACCTCGCCCTCTGTACACTACCTCGTGGAGCTCCTGATACATGTGCGCTAACACGCACGACCCCCAAGCAAATCGGGTCTCCTCAGTCATCATCATCTCTATAACTTGTCCCCATCCCACCGCCAATCCATGTGACCGCCTGTCTGGACATAGAAGTCCTCCCACGATCCCTGACAAAACTGCTAGAAGGGGCTCATATAGTGCCGCTATGTCCTCCCATGCGATCGAGCCATCGTCAATGTATACATCCTCCTCAAAAATCCTCTGACAAGACATCATCCCCCAGGATCTATCATATGTCACCAGCTCCCCCCGAATCAGAATCTGAAGGATACGCCACACGTCCTCTAAGGTCACCGTCATCTCTCCCTGGGCTAGATGAAACGTGCACGTCTCACTGTGCCATCGCTCTGCCAAGGCTGTAATCAGGCCGTGATTCATCCGAATCATGGGCATGTGCATCACCTCATACAACCCAGTCGCTACTATACAATCAATCTCTATCTGCGTCAACCAGTCCCGCAACCCCTGTGTCGCAGGGTGGCGCTCGCGTAACTGCAACACGCGCAGATCCTCCTGCACATCGACATTCATCAAATCACCATCAGTTGTTTTGTTATCAAACTTTCTTAAGTTTAAACCTAGACTATCATCAGATACTTTGATCAAGTATCTTTGGGTCTCAACAGGTAAGTAATCATGGCCGCCTAGACTTCAACAAGCATTTATCTTAACAAATGACCTAAGTTTCATCGGGCTGCTATGGTTCAAAACAACTCCCACTTCACCTCGCCATCCATCAATCATTACACATCAGGAGATTTATTTTGTCCGAAACTGAGGCATCTTGTTATCTTAAGGCAAAAGCGCTATTTTATCTTCAATAGCGCTAAATCTACACAATAGCGCTAAAACCACAACAAAAGCGCTCAAACAGCTCTACAATAGCGCTACAAAAACAAAAGCGCTAAACCCGCTATAAATAGCGCTATTACACATCAATAGCGCTCAATTAACCCTACCATAGCGCTACTTGGTCTATAGCACTAAAACTTGCCTGCATTAGCGCTAATTCATACAAAAGCGCTCAAACCAGCCCACAATAGCGTTATTGCGGCACAATAGCGCTAATTCATGGAGCAAAAACGCTAAAACCATAGTTCCAGCGCTCTTGCTCCGACTTGACTTTGACTCAGCTAAAAACCTATCAAAAATGCATAAAAAGTCAGTTTTCGAATTTGCGTACCGCTGGTTCGTAGTCGGCTGGGCGCTGGAACCGGCGGACTCGCTCAAATCTATGCTTGGTGATCGGAATCGGCATCTTCACTCCTCCTTGCTCCTCCAAATGTCACTGTCAGAGCTCTCGTTTTCAACTGGTCGTGGTCACAAATGATCCTATTTTCACCCCTTTCACCCCATTTATACCCTCCGCCGTCACCGTAACTTCGCCCCGCTCATCGCCGTGGTCTCCGTGAACTTCCCGAGCCCCCCATTTCTCCATGTTTCCCCTGTTTTCTTCTATTTTTCACCAGTATACCTAACTTCTTCTCTTCTATCACCCTGTCAATTTTCATTCTTTTTCGAGAGATCGCCCGATTTTTCAAAATTTTTCGGCCCATCTCTCGAGGGGGCATACCACCCATTAAATTTACATTTTATGGGGCATTTCTTCACACCAGTTTTTTTTCTTTGAAACGATGCGATAAATTGCACCGTCTCAAAGAGGGGCAAATGTAGTCACATAAATCTGTCCATTTTAATTAAATGAATATTTTGTATTTGTTTGATTAAAAATCCACTAGCCATCAATTAATTAAATTAATATTTAATTAATTCATCCCCAAACATTCTTCCATTAATTAAATAAATTATTCAATTTATTTTAATTAATTCATTAAATCCAATTCCAATCAATTAAATAAATAAAATCAATTTATTTAATTAAAATCCCTTTTTCCTCTTTTAAATAAATTAAATAAAACATTTATTTAAATCATTATCCCCACCCCACTTGCATTTTCCTACAAATGCAACTTGCACACATTTATTGAAATAAATGAATTTTTATTTTAATAAAATCCTATTTTCCCTCACCCACCAAATCCACTTGCAAAAATCTAATCCCCTTCTAGATTCTTCTAACCCCTTCCTAATTAGCCTAATCCATCCCCTAATTATTGTCACATTCCTAAGCAAAATGGAGTCACTTCTCAAAGTCTAAAAGTCTTTGATAACCATTAAAGGCTTCCAACTTTCAACCACTTAATTTCTCAAAGTCTTTGATAGCCATTAAAGGCTTCCAACTTTCAACCACTTAATCCCCCAAAGTCTCCAATAACCATTAATGGTTAATTCAACCCTCCCACATGGTTAAAACATTTGTTTTGACTCAACCTCTACCCAACCCAAGGGTCTCATCAAGCCTTTAATGCTTTGACCATGATTATCTCTTAATCATTTGCACAAAGGTTTATCCTTGGATTAACTCCTAATCCAGTGGGTAATCCTAATTTAGGCTTGACCCTTAGCCTTTAGATAACCATGAGGTCTTCTCAGGCCTTTAATGCCTCCAACCTCTTCTTTCAACCCAACCCTATGTTGACACTTGTCACCATTTCATTGGTGCAAATTGTGCACATGGATTCCCAACTTTCAAGCTTGACCCTTGATTAAACCTTTCAATCCTGGCCATCCATTGCTCCATTTTTCCTATAAATAGAGCTCATTCCTTCATAATCCAGATCCTGAAAACTTGTAAGCATTTAGACTATAGCCATTTTAGAGAGCATTTAGCATAGCATAACTAAATCTTGTCTTTTTGGTTAAAATACATCATTTTAGCATAAAATTAGCTTTTCATTTCATATTTGGAGCTATACTACAATCTCAATCCTCCATAAGCATCCATAGTGCAAAAAGCTGCTGAGAGCTACACTATTTTGGAACTTGGAGAGGAGAGGAACAAGGGAGAAGAAGCTAAGGCCATGCTAAGAGATAGTTGGAGATGTCTCATGATCTTTGTTTTACCTATTTGATATATTAGCATGTCTCTTTGTGTCTCTTTTGGAATGCCTTCATGTGTTTGGTTTTAGATTGACTAACACTAATGTTTTGTATGTTTTTGTGTTGTTTGATCTTAGACTAACCTTGTGCCATTTAGGAGGGCATCATTTGGTGAACCTGACGTGAATCGAACACGCAACCTTCTGATCATTTTTTTTGAAAATTAACATTTTTGCTTGTTGAAACTGCCACACAAGTCGCGCTTCGGCGCTAATGATCTTAGACTAACCTTGTGCCATTTAGGAGGGCATCAGAAATATTATCAGAGAAAAAGATAAATCCATGAAAAGAAAAGACTCACAAATTCAAACAAATCAAACAACCATTATGATCTTGCTGTCAAAATTGATAATGTTGTGTTGGATGGTAGGACAATCATGTTGCTTGGTTTCAGGGAATGCAATACCCCATCTAGAACATGACACAGTCTGGTTTCAAGTATACTACACCTTGTATAAGACCCATGATAATGTTGACAAGGACAAATAATATTGATGTTGATAGATCCATAAGACAAGTTGACTAGTTTGAATGCTTGGTTGATTGAAATGTTCATCTGTTGATGTGTGATTTGTTAAGCGCAATATTTTATGCCTTTTTTGTCCTACGTCCACTCAAATGCCTATTTATGCACAAAATAGCCAACTTATTGACGAAATGAAAATGATTATTTTTGGATTTCGATGTTTTCCAATTTTTAGGGTTTTAAAATTTTTTTTTTGTTCTTTTTTAAGGACTTTTTACAATGTTTTTGTGTTATTTCAGGACATTTTTTGAATGTTTTTGGATTATTTCAGGAGATTTTTCAATTTTTTTTGGATTATTTAAGGACATTTTTTAATGTTCTAGGATGAATTTAGGACATTTTTAGTGGTTTTTTTGGGATTATTTCAAGATGTTTTTCAATTTTTATAAAAAAATTTAGGATCTTATTCGACTTTTAGTGGTTTTACCCCCAATGTCTAGAAAGGCAAGGGATATGACGAATGGATAAATAAGATTTTTGAAATGTTGGTGGATATTGAGAAGACAAAGGCTATTTATTATGGAGATAGAGCATATTCAAATTCCAAGGGCTATCACATGATGGGATAAGGGATTAGATATGATAATGTAAAGCAATGACATGGCATGAGAAACATGTCAATAGGGTTTTTGAAACCATTTTTTTCATTTTATGTCCTCAAGTTGAATCAAGATCAAGGGACGGAAAATAGTGTATGGACAGTGATAAGATATGGATAGGATAAGCAAGATAAAAAGTGGATAAGGGATATGGATTGAAGGTTGCGATAGGCTAAAGGGATAGTGATAGAAGGTTGTAATGAACCAAGGAATATGGATGAAAGGTTGCAATAAGCCAATGGATAAAGACCAAAAGTTGTGATAGACTAAAAGCTGCAAACAAGATGCATGTTGTTCATGAAGATCCTCAGCCTTGCCAAGATCAAAGGTGGAAAAGGGAATATGGATATGAAGGACAATAGGATAATAAATGGCAATAGGATATGATAAAATAAGATAAAATGGATGAAACCTACCCCCAAGTATGGAATGCATGAAGATGAAGGATTACACATGATGCCTATTTGCCAGATTTTCATCATGGTACTTACCCAAGTCATCGGTTTGCCAGGTTTTCACTAGTTGACAAATTATTTTTCTTTTCTTTTTTTCTTTTTCAAATTTTGACTTTTTTTTGAGTTTGCACAAGGTGCCTATTTGCCAAGTTTTCACCAAGCTGATGATTTTTTTGTTTTTCACTTTTGTTTGGCATTTTTGACTTTTTAGAAGAAAATAGACACATGATAGGGGATGAAAGGACTCAAGAATCTTTTTGTTTGGACAATAACCTTCAAAAATGGACCATGACTATTAAAATTATGCTCAAAGATGTTGGCAGGATAATGACATAAAAATGAAATGGGATTAAGGTAAGGATTTATGCAAAAGATTAGATTAGAGGGACAAAAGGATGGAAAATATGCATTGGATAATGGATAGTGTATTGGAAGAATTGTGCTTGAGTAGATAGAAATGCTGGCAAGATCAACATTGGCACACACCTTGAGGGGTGGTGGACTAATGGAGGGTAAGTGGATCTCAAATTTTGAGATTTGGATGGAGGAATGGCTATGGACATTGAGAAATAGGGACCCAAAATGGATGAAGGAGGTGATGGAAGAATAGATTTGGAAGGTTTGGATGGAGTAATAGAAAATTTGGATGCCATGTTTAATACTTCTTTTTGTACTTTTATGAGTTGCTTGGGAATCCACATTGTTTTTAATTTTTTATGCTTTTGTGGTTCTTTGGAATGCATTGCTTCTACAAGTGCCTTAGGAACCCATATAGACTTTGACTTTTCTTTCTTTTTCTCAGTGGGCCTTTGTGGCCTTTTCGATATTTCTTTTTCTTTTTGGATCATATTTTTATTTATTTTGGCATGTTGATTAGATGGGACATGTTGATCCTTGAATCTATGTGGATTGCTAGACTTATGAATTTTATGCTTGGTATCCAAATTTATGGGAAGGGGAAATAAATGTATGGATGGATAGGAATGGTATGGAGGTCTTTTGTGTCATGACCCATTTTTAGACATATAATTTTTTTTATTACATTTATTTTCCAGATAGTAACATTTATAGACATTGCTACTATTAGTGTGTAGTGACATTTATTATGTGGTGACATTTATTTCATGTTTTTGATAAATAAAACAATGTTAACTAGGGCACTACCCCTTTACAAAGACAACATGCTATAGAATTTAAACAGACCAAGTAGGGGTGCAAACCCCAAAAAATCAAAGTTGGATAGGCCAAACAAACCAACTTGTCAAACCATCAACAACCCATCCGAACTCAAGATTGGGAAGAATCGAAAACTTGATGAAGGGGGAGCTGGGGAAGGGGGGTAGATTTTCCCTTCCACGTGTGATAAAAAACCCTCTAGGAAACACTATCATTATGAATATTCAAAGAAAAATCAGGCGGGGAAGACCCCACAAAGTCACTGCCAAACTGTTGTTGTAGAACAACAACAGACTACTGCTGAAGAAGAACAAAATCGCCAAGAGAAGAGTGAAGCTGAGGAGGAGAAATGGATGTAGGAGCCAAAGGGACAAAATAGTCTACAACAACATTAACATCAGCAAAGGGATCATCAACAGTAAAGGGCACCTCATCTCTAGAGGATTCAACCGAGACAGAGCTAGAAGCATTAATTGTCAAGTGATCTTCAATGGCGCCCTTCCACCAAGTAGCAGCACCTCTGGGGTGAGAGAATGAGAAATTTGAAGCTAAGTGGCCCATTGAGAAGCACCTTTGGTAGCAAAAGGGGAGGCCCTCAAAATCTAGCAGTTGAGCCCATGGCCTATCCCCAACCATAAGAACCACATCCCTGGGGAGGGCCAAAGATATGTCAGCATCCATTAAGAGGCAAGCAAAGGTAGAATGACCCATGGAGATCATGGCATCATCAACCTTCAAGAAGTTGCCAATGGAGTTACCGATGGCCTCAAAGCAAGAAGGCTCATAGAAATGGAGGGGGAGATTGAGGAGGCAGACCCAAACCAGATGAATAGAGAGAGATTTCATGTTAACATTTATGTGATGACATTATTATGATGATTGATCTGATGTTAGGATCTATGACTGATTGCATAAAAATGCTAACGTTACAATGCTTAACAAATTGAAATTAGCATTTACATAAATGTATAATTACAAATATTTTGAAGTGATGAAATAGAAAAATTAGAGAGAAAGAGAAAGGAGACACAAACAACAGGATTTGATAACGAAGTTCACCAATTGGCTACGTCTTCAGGTCCCTCCAATGGAGTGGCTGATCCTTGTTTTAGTTCCAGAAAAAGGTTACAAGGTCTTCAACTGGTTACAAGTTTCACATCTCCTCAAATGATAATGAATTACAAAATTCTTTCTCCAACAAGTACAACAAGCTTGATTTCAAGCTCCCAATGCACAGAGATGAACAATTCACTATCAATCTCTCCAAAAGAAATTCCCTCATACTTCTCTCACAATTCTCCAATCTTCCATGTCTACCAACACAAAAATCAACCCCCCTTAAATACTATTTTACATGCTAAAATGGGGTTAAAACAATAATATTTTCAAATCCCCCAATTTTGAACTATATCTCTAAAACAAACCCTTAAAATACCATTTAATCTTTTAAAAATCCCAACCCATTTAAATACATGGCTCATATAGTTTGAGCTTTAACAATATATTTCTCGGGTTGGCTTGAATATAGTTTAATGTATATTTTAGGGACCCTTTTATTTCGGATCACCACCACATTCCAAAAAACTCTAAACCGTCGAGTCTTATCCTGAAACAACCGCATGGTATAGCGGTAGGGAGTGGAAGCCCATAACTATGGGGTCACCAGTTCAAACCACTGGTCCTCCATAATTCTTTATAGGGCATTCAATAGTCCTGAAATAGAAGCGGCATCAAAACATATCCAAAAAAAACTACATAGCCTAGCGGAGGAGAGCAGAGGTTAGGGGTTTGAATTCCTCTTTTTCCAAATTTTAACATCCAACACAAAATCCACCAATGCATTTGGAGAAACCACATGGGTGCCATATTTTTAGAGCATCTGGAACAATCTATTTTGGTGAAATGTTTATCCACCCGGATTAATCCTCCCCACTGGAGAACTTTTGGACCTCCAAAAGTTGCATTTATTCATAAATTAAGTGAGGGCATGGCCTCCCCACTTTCCCTGTGTCATCCGTACATCTTTATACCTGACTCACAATCAAGATTAAGACTACAAAAATATTGTTGATTATAAACATCATGATATCACTCCCATATGCCTCTACATCAACTGTTGTATCCACTAACCAATAACCACTGACTAGTATCAAGCTGAGCAACAATGTAGATACAAAAGTGAACAAATCAACAACATAATGGTCTTTTACCACCTAAACATTTGTACTAGAAGGATCTTGATTATCCATGCTTTCATTTTCTATCTCCACAAGTTGTCTTGTTGGCATATCCTACAACATTTGTTCATTAGTAGCCTTGACAACCTCTGTATCCTGCCTTGAAACACTTGAACTGACAGACATGAGAGTCAAATCCTTACTCACATTAATCACCCTCTTTAGTTGTCTTGTATTTGCAAAATAACGATCAGTCTTAAATCTGTGAGAATGCACAATATACTGCAAGCCATCTTTAAACAAATGATAATGATTCTTCTCTCGATAGAAAATAACCTTTCAATCAAATAGATAAGGGCTTCCGAGCACTATTCCACAAATATCCAATGGAACCACATTGAATTGTACCTCATCCACAAACTTATTTGTGATCATGAATTGTAAGGTGCATTGCCTTGTTATTTGCAACTTACCATTCTCACAGATCCAACCTAGTGGATAGGGTCTTTTATGCGGTGTGGTTTTCAATCCCAAGTTTTTGACAACACTTTCCAAAATCAAGTTAACTTGAGAACCACTATCTATGAGTGCATCAATTTTCACATTCTTAGCGATAACCCTTACATGAAAAAGTTTATTTCTCTTTGGATCTTTAGGAACACTATCAACTCAAGAAGTAGAAGCACAACTATTGGAAGAAACACAAGCAATGGGAGCTTTACCTTTCAAACCCATCGTAGAAATCTTAGATTCATCCTTAGAGTTTGAACCAAGATTGATGGCAACATTTGTGGTCATCTCCTTCCCTTTCTTTTTCTGATCCTTTTTCTGAGCCCATGTCGGTCTCAATTCAGGATGTAACTGCCAACAGTGTTCTTCATCATGCCCGTTCCTGTCACAATGTGAGCATGTCAAAGTCAACTGAACATCCTTCTTTTTGGTAGTAGTTGTATTCTTTCCTTTAGATGACTCTGCAACTTTGGATGACTTCTGTATAGAGCTACCATCACCAAACTTGTTATAAAAAGAACCCTTTCCTCCTGCCTCTAAGTGTGTGGCTTGGACACAAACTTTGTCCAAGTTACTAGGACTCAAGACCAAAATGGAATGTCTAAGATATGAGTACAAACCACCTATGTACTTTAACAAAGTATCATGCGTATACAAAGGGACATCCAATGCAATAGCCCTCTTCCTAAACTCATGGGTGTACTCTTGGATAGATTACCCTTTCCCTTGCCTAAAACTTTGCCAGTTCATCATTAACTGTTGCATATGACCCAAGGGGTAGAATTGCTTCCTAAGAACACCAACAAATTCTGACCAAGTCAAACTAACTCTACCATGTTGTGAGATTTCAGACTGAGTTCTACTCTCCCACCAGGTGAGAGTGATACCTCCCAACCGAAGGGTAGCCAACTGGATTCTAGAGGCATCATCAAGAATACCTCGACCTCTACAATAAACCTCTACTTGTTGAACCCAATCGTCTAACTTCTCAGCATCTAATTCCCCACAATATTTAGGCAGTTCAAATTTAACACCCAGCTTAATTTTAGGCTTTTACACACCCTTAAAAGGATTTCCAAAAGAATGAGAAGAAGAAGGGGAAGAAGGAGGAGAAGGAGATGAAGGAGGATCTCCACCACCAGGTGGTCGTTTATCATGCTTATCTTCATGATCTTTGTAGTACCTCTGCCCTAATCAATTTCTAATCTTGGTTTAATCTTGGTTAGTTTATCATAATATAATGATTATAGTCAGATGTGTTGATTTAGTGCGTATCTATTAATGTGGTTTTCACACCAGTTTTATGCGAGTTGTTTAGTGTTCCTATTTCATGGTATTAATATCGGGCTAACGCTTTCATTAAGTTTATATATGTATGCATGTATGACTCTTGGTTGCAGGAGATTTCAGGTACAGTATCGCATGAGTGCGAGGTTCGTCTTCACCTGGATTCGCAGGTTTGAGTGTACCTCTTTAATCCTTAGAGTTGGATTAGGTGGTCGTAAGACCCTAGTTTGACCATAGTCATGCTCAAGTGAGCATCGTCAATCGTTGTTGGCATTCCCTTTTTTGTTTGGGTTTGTGAGTCATCTGTTTGGTTGACCTTCTTGGTTTGCGTGTTTGGTGTGTATGGTTAAATTGATTAATTAGTCCTTAGTATTTAATTTGATTAAATATGTGTTTGTGCATTAAAGATTAATGGACTAAATTAAACAGGATTTCTTTATGTGATTTATCATTAATTTGAATTGCTCGATTTAAATTGGGAGCAAGTTCAATTAGATGGTTAAATTTAAATATTAAATGTATTATGTTTATGCCTTCGAAAAGAAAGATTAAATTTTAATTGAAATAGAATTAATTTTATCTTCTTAGCATTTTGGAAATAGAAAGGTTAAATTGAATTAATTGAGAAAATCAATTTTTAATTGAAAAGCAATTTAATTTGTTGATATAGTTGGAAAATAGAGACTTTTGTGATTTATTTTAAATAAAAATTTTAAATCAAAAAATGAGATTTTTGGTCAAACTTCTCCCATTTAACCTAGACTTTTGGAAAATATGGGGGATTGAATTTTTTTGGAGAAAAATATATTTTTTGAAAATATTTTGGAGGAAAGATTTGGGGATTTTGGAAGGAGAAGGCTTTCTTGAGCTGCAGGTTGGGTCTCTTCATCAGATCCTTTCCAGGAATGCTTACTGAGGTAGGAATTCTGGTTATCAGTTAGTTATTGTTTAAATTTAAAAAAAATGGGCATTGGATGTTCTTCATGCTATTTGGTTTTAATTTCTCCCCTCAAGGTTATGAATCATTGTGGAATTAGTTGGTATTGGTTTATTGTTTGCATCCTTGCATGGAAAATGAGATTTCTTATGCCCAAAAGGATTATCCTTTCAATTTTGAAAACCTCTCATATTCTGGAAATCTCTATGTTTTAAAAAAAAAATTATTTGTTTTAAGTCTCTGGGAGACTGACTGTGTCTTTTATTCACAGTAAATACATTTAAAAAAAAAAATTCTTTTTAGTCCTTGGGAGACTAGTTTATTAGACTGTGTTTTACACAGTAAGCAAATTTAAAAAAAAAAAAATTTATAACAAATATTTTGGGGAAAACCCCAATGGGGAGTTGTGTGTCCCTTTGGGAACAACAGCGCTTCCCATGGGGGCTGCATGCTCCCTTTGGGAACAGCAGCGCTCCCATGGGGGCTGCGTGCTCCCATTGGGAAGTAGCGCTTCCCCTTTGGGGCTGTGTGAGCTCCCATGGAGACCACGTGGGGTCCACGTGGAAACCTCCCCCTTCTTTGTGCATTGTTTTTTTTTATGCGTGGTTTTTTTTAATAAAAAAAAAATATATAATATGTTAATATTTTAACTAAATTTTTTAATTAGGATTAAATGTTCATTAAATAATAAATTATCATTAATTTGTTATTAATTAATTGTATGATGGAAAATATACATTTATTAATACTCAAATTCTATTTTTTTATTATTAATGAGTATTTTTCTAAATTAAATACTTGATTGTTAATATTGGGTTTTAATTATTAATTTGTTATATTTTATTAATCTTGGATTAATAAATATATACATTAATTAATAGTTAATTTGGGTATTTGTCTTATTGAGGAAGAATAATATTTTAATTGGAAATTGTTGAAATAAAATATATTTATTAATTGACTATTTTTAAATAATATTTTATTCAAGAACATATCATTTGAGTAATTGAGAAGTAAATGAATATTTTATCATTGGAAATTTGGATCATTTAAACGATATACTATTGGAAATTAATAATGTATTGTTTGGAATGTTGATGAGTTAATGAAATTTTTAGTTTGTAAAATTAATGGTATAGTTATAATCTTCCTCTGTTTTGAGACATAGGCGAATGGACCATTGGAATTGTGGTATTTTACTCACCTGGTAACAATGATTTTTCTGTCAATGCAATTCGAAAACTTAGATCATTAGAAAACTTGATTGACTATTAATGTTCAAATCAATATGGGAAAATATTGTCTTTTCCGATTATTGCCTTTGCGAGTTTAATTTTTGTATTCGTTTTTGCTTAAGTAATGGCAAGTCATGCTTTGTTTGATTGGACCCAGTCATATGGTTGATTTGGGTACCCGTTCCAGTCCTCTATCCCGAGTTGACTGTTGTATTGTGGTGGTGTCGTAGTTGGTCATATCCTTTGTGTGGGTGTCGAATGATGATTCATGGTTGACCATAGTTGGTCAGGTCTCTGGTTAGAGTACCGTCAGTAAGTGTACCACTTTTGAGTCATGTTTGACCAGATGGTTGTTCCCTCCTTCTTGAACTCCATTCATTTGACCATGTGTATGTCTTGGTTTGAGTTCGTTTAAGTATAGTCTAGTGTCGTATGGGAAAGTGGCTTTCGATTGGGGGCCATGCCCAAAGTGGTTGCTGGGTAACCCTTCGAGAGTGAGTCTAATAAGTGATAACCTAACAGTAGATTAGGATGTTAATCTCTAAGTAAGATAATTGTGCCTCACACATGGGACGAGTGCTAACACAGACTCGACATGTTGTGAGAAGGCCTGAAATGGCAAACCATCATCCTTGTCTTCACAAAAGGATGTGTGGGTCCACATGAGGCTTGGATGGGCCGGAGGTACAGATTAGGTTGCTAGGGTAACCAGTGTATGGGGCCAGAACCTATGAAGACCTGCCATGGTAACCATACTAGGTTGTGTGATGACACTTGTCCCTACATTTGCTAGTGTGTTGTTGTTTTGTCCTGTTAGGAGCACGTTTGTGGGTCATCCTATTGTCTATGCCCTTGTGAGTACCTGGTTTCATGTTAGACCTTGGGTGGTGATGACTCATTTTTATGGGTGCTCTAATGGACCTTTTTATTAGCTTTGATTTTGTTCAGCTAGATCCTTTCCTTTTCAGGGATCGTTTATGTATTTATTGACCGATGCGGTCGTTTGTATATTGATTATGTTTCGCCTTGATGGCCAGATTGTAAATGGTGTAACCTCTTGTATTATTAACTTTATTAATTATCAGAGGGGTCTTGCAGTTGAGCAGACCCAGAGATGTAGCCCTTTAGGGGTGAACTCCGAGATCATTATAGTGTTATGTGATGTTATTCTCTTATGTTTCCCTTATTCAATTTATCATGTATGAATAGCTTATGTTAGAATGTATAAGTGGATAAGATGGAAGTAACTTTAAATGCTTGTATGCAGTCCTTTCTTGAATGTAGTAAATTGGATCATGAATGAATGTAGCTTAGTATAATGGAATATATTCAGTTGTTGTTAAGAAAATTAAGTATGCTTGGAAAGATCTCATAAGTTTATGATGAAATTCTTATGTGTTAGAATATTAGATGCATGACTTATATTTTAATGAAAAGCTTGAATGTAAAGTATGAATGAATCATAATGGATAAACATTAGCATGTGATTTATATTTCCATCTTTTGAAAGAAATTATACCGATTAAGAATTATCTCGTTATTAAGATAATTAACTTATTGGTTTAATTGTGTGAGTTAAGTGAATTGTGAAATTTAAGTAATCTCGTTGGGAAACTCTTTAGGTGTTAGTTGATGTCTTTCGCTATGTAATCTGAATCTTTTATATCTTGTTTTATCTCAATGTTGTGTTTATCTTTAAAAAAATAAATTATTGCACTCTATTCTTGTGTTATGGCTTAATCCCTTCGGGGTTTCCTGACAGGGCATTACAATCTTCCTGATTCAATAAACTTTCTTCACGTGCCTTTCTCTCTTGGTGCTCATTGGACAAGAAATCCACCTTCGCGCTCAGAGCCATGAAAGCTCTTTGAAATTCCTCCTCACTGATCTTCTTAGGTACCTCCATTTCAGACACAAACTTCTTTGGAAATTTCCTTCATTTCCCACTTTCAGGATTGTAGTCTTCAATCTCACCTTGGCCTTGTAGGAGCTTGGATCTTGTCAGCATTCAAAATCTGCAATACTAGTCAAACTAGCTCTGATACCACTTGATCTGATGTTAGGATCTATGAATGATTGCATAAAAATGCTAACATTACAATGCTTAACAAATTGAAATTAGCATGTACATAAGTGTATAATTACAAATAATTTGAAGTGATGAAATAGAAAAAATAGAGAGAAAGAGAAAGGAAACACAAACAACAGGATTTGATAATGGAGTTCGCCAATTGGCTACATCTCTGGGTCCCTCCAATGGAGTGGTCGATCCTTGTTTCAGTTCTAGAAAAAGGTTACAAGGTCTTCAACTGGTTACAAGTTTCACATCTCCTCAGATGATAATGAATTACAAAATTCTTTCTCCAACAAGTACAACAAGCTTGATTTCAAGCTCCCAATGCACAGAGATGAACAATTCACTATCAATCTCTCCAAAAGAAATTCCCTCACACTTCTCTCACAATTCTCCAATCTTCCATGTCTACCAACACAAAAATCAACCCCCCTTAAATACTATTTTACATGCTAAAATGGGGTTAAAATAATGATATTTTCAAATCCCCCAATTTTGAACTATATCTCTAAAACAAACCCTTAAAATACCATTTAATCTTTTAAAAATCCCAACCCATTTAAATACATGGCTCATATAGTTTGAGCTTTAACAATATATTTCTCGGGTTGGCTTGAATATAGTTTAATGTATATTTTAGGGACCCTTTTATTTCAGATCACTGCCACATTCCACAAAACTCTAAATTGCTAAGTCTTATCTCGAAACAACTGCATGGTATAGCGGTAGGGAGTGGAAACCCATAACTATGGGGTCACCAGTTCAAACCACTGACCCTCCATAATTCTTTATAGGGCATTCAATAGTCCTGAAATAGAAGCAACATCAAAACATATCCAAAAAAATCTGCATAGCCTAGCAGAGGAGAGCAGAGGTTAGGGGTTTGAATTCCTCTTTTGCCAAATTTTAACATCCAACACAAAATCCGGCAATGCATCTGGAGAAACCACATGGGTGCCATATTTTTAGAGCGTCTGGAACAATCTATTTTGGTGAAATGTTTATCCACTCAGATCAATGATTTTATGACATTTAATGTTATGATGATGGTTATAATGGATTTTTATATATCTTGAGCTGATAATTTGTCGAGTGCGAGTGATTTGTAGGTAAACCGTCGAAGATGAACATATAACCGAGGAGGAGTTATCTAGCATTCCGACAACAACTCACAGAATGGAACCTTGTGAAAACATAAAATTAAATAATAAGTTAGATTAATTAAAACAAATAAATAAAATAAAATAAAGATGCAATAATAATAATTAATTCAAAAAGTTAAAATGTTCTATAAGCTTTAATTAATAAATAAAATTAAAATAAATAAATTAAATAAGATAAAAATGTAATAATAATTCGAAAATATAAAATATTCTAGAAGGTTTATTTAATACTAATAAAATCAATTATCAAGTGTTACTTGATAAATACAATAAATTTTGTAAATAAATATAGAGATTTTAAAATAAAATTAATATGTAAAATATTTATTCAACATGTGATTAAAGATTAAAGATTAAATATTAAACTATATTAATCATTAAAATAGATTTTTAATAAAAGCCAAAATATTCAAATTGGCGTCATGTGAAGCGTTAATGGAGATATGCATAATTTTTAAAGATAAAAATCACTAGATTAAGATTTAAAGTAAATAAATATTTTTCCACATGTGCAAATTATGGATATTAAATAAAATTCAAATATTTATTTAGTAATTAACTGAAATATTAAATTAAATAAAACAAGAATGGATTCGACATGCATTTGATTTTTAAACTTAGTTTAAAATTAATAAATTTTTAATTTAGAAACAAATTCATTATATATAGGGGTTATTTATCCATTTTTTCTCATTCAAGAATTTTTATCAATTTTGTTCATCTAAATTTTTGTGTGAGCTTGAGTGTCTGAATTCTCCTTGGAAAGAAGCTACGTCTTTTCAAACTTGCGTTGTTGGGTAAAAGTTTCTTTGAGTTGTTTCCCTTGGAAAAAGTATTGACAACAACCAAGGATTAGGCTCGTTTACCGGTGCTAAGCCTGTGTCTGTTACCATATTTGCTTGTGCGGATGTTTCAGATACTGTATTGCTGCGTGACTCGGTGCTAGGTTCTTGTAGAAGTTGTCTCATATCTTCACCATCTGATTCCATACTAGGAGATGTTGGTGCTTTCTTGCTTCTCTGAGATGAAGAGGGAAATACTCATGTTGATAACTGACTTTGAGGCATGTACTCTGATGGTAGCCTTGGTCTGTTTAGTATATCTAGTGTACGTTGTCTTGCTTCTGTTATATTTGGTACATATTTATATCCTAATCCTTGATTCTTTGGGTTTTCATTCAGTACAACGACTTCTAATCTTCCTTGCTTTTGTAATCCCAAGCCTATGGTACCATCATACCCATGTTTTTGTAGTATCTTGAATCCGTTTCCATACTGATCTAAAGGTAACTTGGGTATGGTGATGTCATCTTCTTCTCTGTATATCCAATGATTGACATCTTCATTCAAAGATTCTTCTTGTAAATCTCCCCACCTAATGAAAGAGCATGAATCTGAGTATCTTAGTATTTCTTTTCCTTTATCTTGTTTCATTATTGTGTTATGAGGCTTCCCAAAAGACCTAGGAGAAAGATATAACTATTTGCCATTCGAGGTACTTGAAATAGAGTATTCCCTACAACCAACATCCTTAATCTGCAAAGATGTTGTAGGCACATTCTTCTGTATTTCTGTGATCGTTAATGACTCCATTTGTGTGATGAGGAGTACTACTTAATTAATGGGTACCTAGTTATCTACACTTGCCTTTAAGTGATTACAGTGTTGGAATGGATTTGGATCACCCTTTATGGTGATTTCAATGCCATTGTACGATAATTTAACACATTGGTGAAATGTTGATGGTACAGCTTGCATGGTATGAATCCATGGGTGACCCAATAAAACGTTGTACCCTAGTTCTCTGTCCAACACTTGGAAAGTAACCTCTCTTGTTATAGGTCCTATTTGCACTAGTAGCGTAACTACACCTTTTGAAGGATGCTCTTCATCATCATATGCTTTGATGTTTATTCTTTTTGAAGGATCAATATGAAGCTCAGAATATCCCAATGCCTTAACCAACTTTAATGTATAGATGTTAAGACCAACTCCTCCATCTATAAGTACTCTTATGATTCTTCTCTTATGTATGTAAGCTTCTAGATGTAGTGGATCATTATGGAAAAGTCTATCATTGGGAATATCTTGTTCCGTGAATGCAATACAAGTACCATTAGCCAAATTCCCCACCATGGATTGGAAGGCATCTTCATCTATATCTCTGTCAACTACTGAATCTTGAAGTGCTTTGTCTAGGATAGCTTTATGAGTTGGTGATATACACAATAGTTCAAAGAGTGATATTTGGGTCGGGGTTTTCTTGAGTTGCTCAACAACATTATAGGTCCCTACTGCTGGTGGTGGGTTTGATGGTACTCATTGTAAAGTTACTTTTGATCTGCGAGTAACTACTGCACAGTATCTATCTTTGGGATTTATTGTGATTGTAGCCACTGTATCATCTCTTGTGAGGGAACTGTCTACAACATATGTTGTGTAATCAAGGTTCATTTCATATCCCTTCCTATAGTCATTATGTGCAAGTCTGACATCCATGATATGTGCTATAAGTTCATCTTCAAACCATCCTGAATAAAATGGTTCTTCATGCCCTCAGTCCATAAGACAAATATTCTTGTCTTCATTATATTTGGTGCTTCTGACATCATGCAAATTTGGTTATCATAGTTGTAAGTCACTTGACGTTGCTCATCATTATCAAGTGCTTCTTGTGAATCATCATTTACTACATCCCCTGAGCTAATGGCATGAATAGTATAGTCATATGAGACTTTTGTGTAGTTAGCTGTGTTGTCTTGTGTTCCTGATGTAGATGCCTTCCCTTTATCATGTTTGACAAATGGATCCTTAAAGATGGTATGATTCATGTTTGTTGAAGTTTTGTTGGTGTCAATTGTGATGTCACCTTGATCAATCATGTCTTGGATTAAATATTTTAATTTATAGCAACTTGCAGTTTTGTGACCTTTAGTATGATGATATTCATAGAAATCATTATCATTCCACCATGTAGGTTTGAAAGGACTTGGTTCATATACCCTCACTTCTAGAAAAGTGATCATATTTGTCTGTATTAACTTTTTTAACGCTGATTCAATAGGTTCCCCTAGAGGTGTGTAATTCCTTTTTGGAGCATTTACCCTTGGGAATTTCGTGTTCATAGTTTGTGCAACGTTTGTGTTGTTCGATATAGTGTTATTCTCTGTATGTGGACCAAATGATTGACTTGGGCCTTGTAAAGAAAAAATCAGTTGAGTTTTGTTCATTGTATGAACATCTACAACACCATCATTGGTCACTTTTTTGTTTCTTGACCAAAATTTGGATTTATCATTGTTGTTGTTATTGTCATATTTTATGAGACCTTGTTCTACTAGTCCTTTCTCACACTTTAAGGCTTTTTCGGTGATTTGTTTAAATGTGGTCAAACATTGAATTTGTATCGAGTACTTAATTTTAGAATTAAGTTTTCTGTAAACATGTCAACTTGCCTCGTTTCAGGAATAATAGTCTTGCACCTTTTATAGATAGCTCTCCATCTTTGTATGAAGGATGCGAATGTTTCATCCTTTGGGAAATAGATTTGTCTCTCACAATTTATTTATTCTTCATACCCTATTGCTCAAGAAATGAAAGACAACTTTCACCAAACAGTTGGAAAATCATTATATTGATTAACCTCTGAATTAAGGTACAACTCCCTTTAATAGATATTCAATCGGCTCCAAATTACTATCAACCAATATTATACTTTTCACTAGAAAGAACAGAAAGGTAATTGCATTCACCAGTCAACACCAAATGAACGCAAGCATTTTTTCATATATAACTCTTTGTATAAAGATGACAGACTTCACATGTACACTAAAACAAAATGAAAAGCTTAAAAGATGAATTTCACTGGTAATTTTCTGTGCACATAGAAAGTTATAACATATCTTTTCTTGAAATAGATTCTCACAGAAACCAAATTTCAAACATCAAACACACAGATTCAAAGTCAAAGATAATTGTCATTTAGATTTTCATTCATAGATGATCATCCACCTTCCACATACACAAAGTCGTTCAGCAAAATTAAAGAGATAGTTTTTCAAAAACTTAGTGAACCTTCATAAAGTCATTACAAAACATATAAATAGGTCACCAGACCAATAGTTTGAACCAAAGGTAAAATTAACTCAAAAGAGTTAATGAGAAACTTCCCTAACTGCATAACTGAAACTAAAAAAATGACTAGACTCGCTGGCAAATAACTGCCATCAGTGCTAGTCGTGCTATCGATCCCATCTCAGTCGGTTTTCCCAGGTTATTATTTTGGACGGACACCATAACTGCCTTTGCTACACTCCACTCTCAATGCACCTTCGAGAACTCCCAAATTACCATTACATGCGACAGGCTGATGTGTATTACCCTTTGCTTCTAGAGTTCTTTCTTCCTCTTCACCATCTATACTTTGTCCCTATGTGAATCTAAGTGATCTAGACAAACTGTGAGCATTGATTCCACTTTGGAAATCCTCGTAAAATTTTCCACAACCAAGGATTTCTCCACTTTAATTTATTTAATGTGGCTGCTGAATTGATTGATCATCTCTACAGTTTCTTCCAAAGTTTGGCTATCTTCCTTAAGCAATTGGACATCTACACAGCGCAAATCCTTTTGCATGGTCATCCTCAAGGTTGTTAGTTCACCTCATAGACTGGCTGATTCACTATGACCCTGTTCAATGATTTGGTTGTGCCACTCTATGCTTTCTTTGCATATAAACATTATATCCTCGTTTAACCCTGGCACTTGTCTTTCGGCAAGAAAATTCATCAAGCCATAACGCTAAATGTCACGCATTTGCTTTGAAATCACTACCCATTTAGTCTTTTCCTTTTTCCACAAGATTAAGTCAGCATCCAACTCCTTGGTAACTTCATTAGCATCTTTGAAAATATAGACTAAATCTGATATGTAATTGGTTCCTTGATGCATGATCGAGGTGAGCCATTCAGAGAAAATATCTGCAATCATCTTGCTTCATTGAACCTCATCAAATAACTTTTGATTACCTAGGGATTTTGAACTAAAGGGCATTGAGCTTTGAGACAATGACAACAAACTGTTTTATAGAGCATGAATATATTGGGCCATTTACATTAAATTCTGCTTCAACTCAGCCTTGTCCTTCTCATCCTTCCAAGTGTGGGAGATAATCCATTTGGTCGAACTCTCCAAATGTTTCACATCAACTGCTCTAGTTCCAATCCCCAAATAAACTCTCTCAATGGTATAATCTTCCTCGGAAGCAGTGGCAACATCCTTATCAGATGTAGGTTTGGCAATGTCTGCAGTCCAATGCTTTGTGTCTTCGTCAAAACCAATCATAGTCTCCATTTTTAGCCGCTTAGGCTTTGTGGATCTTCCCAGGCATTTACTCACAACATCTTCCATCAACATCGAAATATGCACCAAATTTCTTTTCCTGGTAATTGATTCATTTAACCATTTAGGTGCCAGAGTCAGTTCCTTAGATTGCATAGGGGAAGGTTCTCCTGAAGGTAGTAGTGTAGCATTGTCTGCGTTAGACCGGATATCAAGCACTTGTGAATCCTGGATAGTAGCATCTGAATCAGTTGAAACCTTGTTAGCATCAGAAACACAAGTTGCCATATTGCCCTGTACCTCTTCGACGTCCAAATCAAGAATGAGGTGGGTAACAGGTGGCTGAAAATTCTTCTTGTATCTTGACCTAGTTACTCGGCCACCAATGGAATGTACAACTTCAGTGTCAAGTTTCTCTTCTTTAATCTTTGCCTGTCTTTTCCTACAATAGAGACAAGGATGTTAGTTAAAATGGTAGTTTTGTTTGCGATCTTCCTCTTTCCATTTTTGTTTCTTGAACTAGTTGCCCTCGCCGGGTGAAATCGACAACTCCTAAGCCAATTTTCTGTTCTGTGAATTATGCTGAAAGTGTGTGCCTATATGCTATCTTCCATCTTTTTACTCCACTCAACTTCTGGGAGAGGTTCATTATGTACCCACTTCATAAACTCTGGATCCAGTACATCTTCATCATCAGTGGTGACACCTGAGGTATCCATTGACAATTTCATGTCATGAATCTGTTTCAGAGTTAACTTGGACCAACTCCTCTTTCTCACTTCAAACTCATCTGGGCAATCCTCCCAATAATCCTCCAACTGGGGCACATGTTGATTAGGCACTATCTTTTTCACTTATTGGGCAATAAAACCTTTACTATCAAAGTTATCTCTTTCACAAAGGTTTTAAAATGAAATCTCTTAAACTCTAACTCAAGATTTAGTGCATCAGAAACAAACCTACAACTGTAATGGCCTAAATTGATAGGAAAAATTCCACTTGTGCCAGAATCTTCACCATAATCCTTTGCAATGTAGGCTAGCTACCTGGAATTTCAATCAAAATACAGGAGTTTGAAACATATCTAGGTAGCCTAAAGGGTTCACCTTTAAAACCTCCAACCCTTATGTAAGTGAAGTGATTAAATTGTGTAAAGAAACTACCATAGATATTTACTAGTTCAACCACTTCTGTAGACATTCTTCTATGCAAGTTATCTTGTAATTCAAAGGTCAACCTCCCAGTAAAAATGTCATTCCAACGAAGGTAATTATCAACATGTCCTTTTAAAGTCAAATGGGGGTGATACTCATAAATTTTAATACCTTGAACCCATTTAGCATGGAATAATCCAGGCCACTCCCTCACACAAGCTAGCATATATAACAGGTATGAAGAAATATAGAAATTCGACATCCCAAGATAATTTCTCAAACCCGCATGCAATCTTTCTGCAATAACGGTTCCCCAGTTAATGAACCGATTTTTGTCTAGAGTGACCTAGATGAAGAAATACATCCAGTCTTCCCAATAGAAGGAGTGTGAATTTCCCTTAACTCTGCTCAACAATATTACCAAATCTTTGATTCCAGGAATCAAATGCTCTCGGGTTAAGGGTCTTGGCAACCTTGAGCCCCCTTTTTGAAACCTCAAAAGCCAATTTCGTGCAATAACAGTTCTACAATACTGCTTTTTCTTAGAATAAATTCCATAAGATTTTCCAATAGTCCAATCTTCACAGGGTTCCCGATGTGGGATACCCATGGTAGCCATTATCGTCTATCTATCAATGGACAACAAAACCTCACCATTATTTTTCCTTATGCATCTGTTAGCTTTATCATAGTGGTTCATACATTCCAAAACCAATTCAGGACAAGGGGGCAGCTATGGGAAATGCGACTACTTCCAATAAACTGCTTTGTGCAATATCTCTCATCATAGAATCTATGGCTGGGTTTTGTATTCTTTCTAGGAAATCATCTAAATCTAATTGAACTAAAGTTGTATCACCCTGCTTTGGTAAGGAACTTACAAGGGAAGAAGAGTTCATTAATTTAGGCAGAGTGGGCTTCATGCTTAACTCGTGATTTTCTCCAATCAACCCAGACAAAGAAGAAAAGGTAAAACGGAAACAAACAGCTAAACAAAATACCCAGATCTTTTCTAAAAACTGCAGCAATTAGGAAAGTTGTTGAACATACCTTCCTCTGTCATCTATGAAACCCCTGTCACAATCTATTTCTTCCCACTCCAAAAACTCTTCTTAAAACTTATCCACAAATGACAATCTCAACAAGACAACTGCTCAATTCAAAAACCCAAGAAAATCTTACCCATGATTACCACGAATTGTCCTCATTACTCTTCACTCGTGCGGCCTCACTTTGAAATGATCGCGTTCAAGCATGCATTTAATGCCAAGTCACTTCGTATCTGACAATATGGATCTCCACACCACACTTGCCATAAATGACAGATTTCAAATCATTAAAGAAATAATATTCCTCTTCTTTGCTGTCATTAATCATATTTTAAAATCCGCGCTGCCACCTCATAAAAAGTCACATGATCTTTAAGAAGTCTAAACATCGAACTTTGAATCTTGAGGAACAATCGCGACACAAAAACATAAACATGACAAATCTTGAACTTTGAACTTTGAACCAAAAAGGTTCAAGTTCAAGGTTCAAACAATGCTAAACGTCGACAAAAACTAAAGAAGACTTAAAGCCGCGGGGGAGGAAAAACTTTTAATACAACGCCCGTTGAACTTTGAACCTTGAACTAAAAAGTTTGAAGTTCAATGTTCAAGTTCAACACAGTGAAACTTAAAGAAAACATCAAAGACTGGATTACATGGGAAATTCAAAGCACATGAATCGACCAAAGGACCAGATGGGGACATGACCCAGTAAGGCGACATATAGAATGAAATTTTTTATATGTGCCACCAACACATTCTCATATTATTTTGCATCACATAAGTCCATCAAAGTGACTGGGGTTTCAATGTTATGGGAGACATTAGCAATGAAATGTTCAGCTAATTCACCTCATGATGTAATAGTTGGTGTTAGATGTGAAAACCACTGCAAGGCTGAGCCTCCCAGACTTTTAGGAAACAATCTCATTAGATAAGTGTCTTTAATTGCAACCTCTATACATGCCGTGAAAAACTCTCTAATGTGATCTCTAGGATCGCTTTTCCCTCGGTATCTATCAAATTTTGGTATTTCAAAATGTGGTAGGAAAGGCGACATGTATAATGTGTGATCAAAAGGATAAGGACATAAGTCCTACATTGTATAGCTCTTTTTATCATTACTAGTTTGCATAGTTGTCATCTGTTGTTGCAGATTTTGTACCTGTTGGGACAGAATATATGTTTGAGTTAGGGGTATACTTTGCGCATGTATATTTCCCACAAAAGGATTCATGGTAGTATAACTAGGAGGTTGTTGAAAAGTACCATAATTATAATTCTACGTGTTATGGGTTTCGCTAGGTATTGTGAAATAAGCGACATGTGAACCCATGTTTGACTGGGTTGTACTCATTGTATTAGCGAAACCTGGGTTTATATTCTGATGACTGTATGTAGATCCTACGAAATAGGAAACCAGAGGTTGAGTCACACTTGTTGTATGAGAAAATTGTGTTTGAATAGGTGCTGAGACACTTGACATTATTGGTATGGTGTGAGAGGCTAGGATAGCCTGTGTTGGTGCGCTAACATTTATTGTTGAGGATGATGCACTTGATTGAGAAGTCGCATTTGAAATGACATTTGTTTGTATAGATGATATTGGTGTATTCTGAGGAAAACTTGAGGTCATTGCTTGTGTTTTTGTCATATGTGGTATATGACTACTATTTGGACCTAAAGTAGTTCCTAGTGGTAAGATTGTTGTGATCCCAAATTCTTCAGGTAATTTGGCCCCATTTTGTAATAACAACGAGAGATATTTGTCCCTATCATTATGTATAAGAGCATCTAGGATCATAAGGACATGTGGGTTTTGTTGAGCTGACTCAATCTCTTTGCGTGTTAAATTTTGCTGTAGCTCGTGTATTGTGGGCATTTTATGAGGATTTGACCATTGAATACTTGATATGTCCATGTTCCGAGTTGGATTAACTAACAAGTCACTGTTTGGGTCCATCTTACTTTTTGCCTTTTGTGACGGGCATTTAAGACTTCTATATGAGGATGGTTTAGAACCTAATGTAAGATGGCAATAATGTAAGATTCTAGACCTAAATACGAAATATGCAACACTAGACCAGACTCTCTATTGGGGATTTGGACGTGAGACTTGTTGAGTGTTTCGAGATTTTTGCAGCACAAGTTTTTAAAGTTCCTCTCTTAGAAGTTTTGCAACAATTTCTCTATCAATTCTACGAGATTTTATACTCTCTATCTAGCTTGTACTCAACTCCTATGTACTGAGGTGCACTTGTCTTTAATTCCCAAGACAAATTATCTAAACCGTCAAGGATTTCTCGTTGACCATCGTTTAGCACTAGATTAGGTTGCTCGAAAGGGAGAAAACCATCCACAAGGTACATGAAGGGTATCTATGGGGTATAATCCACACTCCCAGAATCAATGAAAATGGGATTTGGGCTACTAAGTTGGTTCTTATTGTAAATTTTGAGGGGTCTTGATCCAACGATGGATTCTCAGAGCAAGCCACTTAAGGATTTAGTTAAGCTTATCAGTGCAGGGAAGGCCCCCACATACATTGAATTCACTCAATACTCTAGCCGCCTGACCAGTATATTTATATAGCGGCTCGAAAAACCCGCTCGAGAGTACGCTGGGAGAGATGATATCCCCAACGCATCCCAATTCGAAGTACCTCTGTGGGGTGATGAAATCCCTAGTAAAAGATAGCCCTCACTACTAAAATGAAAAAAATGGGTGTTGTTATCACCTTCTCCCTTTCTCCCAAGACCTCGAAGGTAGGTGGAAAGGTAGTTGATGCAACAGTAGGTCCACCCCAAGCACAATAAAAAGTTTTTTCCCTTTTAAAAAAAATTGAAATGTGAGTTATTCTATTGAGAAGCTTGATTCATGTTCATTTTAAAACCCAAACTTAGGTGTGAGATACACATGTGCATGTCAATTTTAGAACACCAAACTGAAGTGTGAAAGTATGCATGTCAATTTCAACCATATTTATTTTAAGCCCCAAGTTGAAGTGTGAAGGCATGCATGTCCATTTTAACCAAATTTGTTTTAAGCACCAAGTTGAAGTGTGAAAGAATGCATGTCAATTTTAAACTCAAAATCCAAAAGTGATTTAACCCTAAAGGATCCTGCAATCAAATTGTTAGTGATGTCCAAAATAATCTGGAATGATCAAGCCTTCTCTGTAATTTTGCCACAAGCTGCAAACAAACAATTAGTAAGAGAAATAAAAAATGACAACATTAATTTTATTTTTTTAATTAACCCCAAAATAAAATTACAAAGAAGATACCCCCAATGAAGTTCTAAGAGCTTTCCAAAATTGTAAGAATTTTAGAAAAAGATATTAATTTGCACCCTAGAGAGCAGATTTATGGAAAAACATGAATTTTTAAAGATCTAGCTTTACGTTAATTATTTGATATCAAAATCAAAAGTGTAAAGAAGATACCCCCTATGAAATTTTAAGAGCTTTCCAGAAATGTAAGAATTTTAGAAAAATTCTCTTATTTTCCCCCAAAATTTAGAATTTATTAAAAAATTAAAATGATCATATCTCGATCAAAACATATGGTAAAGATCCTAATTTTTTACTGTAGCCGTGTCTCAATATCATAAACCTACTGTAAAAAAATCTCATAGCCATTCGTTTATTTTCTCCAAAAATCAAAGATTTATGAAAATAATTGCAACTATCATATCTCACTAAAAGAAAAATGATCTAAAGCTAATTGTTTTACTAAAGAGGCATGAGATAACCATTAACCTACAGTAAAATAATCTTGGAGAAATTCTCAATAGTTTAGAAGATATCATAAAATCTTTGAATAGCCTGCAATCTTGCTTGGAACCTGATCTCCACAATGTTGGTCTTGAAATTATTGAATAAAACACCAATTAAGATAAAAAAAACCTCTTAGAATATGAATTTAAAAGAGAGGTGTAGTTGCAAGATTCAATACCTATACCTGTAGGCATAAATAAAATTCCAAATCAGAGTGTTTTTGATTCACGTCGGGTTCACCAAAATGTCATATGTAAAATTCATCATTAATTCAACTAGAAATAGAAGAGAAATTACGAATCCCTATCTAATAAAAGAATTCTAAATAAATCAATGAATATAACAAAATGAAACAATAAGAATGTAAAATATATCAATAAAAACTCCCTATCCCATGATTGCATATTGCTTCCGTCGCTCTTCTTCTCTTTGTGGTATGGTGGTTCTCAGATATCGTGCTAAGAACCTGCAAATGACACAAAGATTCAAAGTTTGTGATTGTTGAAAATGGAGATTGATTGCCCAATTTATAGATCATTGGAGAGGATTGAATGAAAGGTGGAACAAACTGATTAAGAGGTGGAACTCAGGTGAGCTCACATACTGATTGATAGTTGAACTGCTAATTTGGGGGTGGAACAAAATAGATTGAATAAATTAATGAGTTAACTGATTGAGAAAAAAAGTTGATTGAAAGATGAAAAAGAATGATTGGAGGATAATTGATTGATGACAAAGAAAGTTTTATTTAGAAAAATGCTAACTAAAAGATAGAAAATAATGATTGGAGAGAATTAAAGAAATGATGTAATTAATCAATTAATTGAAAAGATCAATTAAAATAGATGGAATAGTTAACTAAGATGATTGATTGAATATTTTTTGTAAAAAAACAAAGTGGAAGATAGAAATAGGAATTGGAAAGATAATGATTTAATTAATTAATCAATTGAATTAATTAATTTAGCATGTTCTTGCACTTTAACTTAGATTTGCAATTTAATCTTTGCATGAGATTTAATTCAAATATTGAATTTATTTTAAATTTAATTTGTTATTTGAACATTTTTAGAACTTGACTTTGGAATTCAATTTGATTTTTGAAATCATGCACATGTATTTAAAATTAGAAGAAATTAGAATTAGAATTAAAGAATTCATGAAATTAGAAGAATTAATTAGTTAATTAAATAATTTAAAGAAACTATTTAATTATTTAGAAATGGATTTTAATTAAATAATAAAGATTATTTAAATTGAATAATTAAAATCACAGTTAATTAAATAATAAATATTTAATTAATATTTAGAAAATGGTTAATGATTAAATGATTGGAGATAGAAATTGAGAATTAATCTATTTAAATAATAAACATTATTTAAATTGAAGGATTAAAATCATAATTAATTAAATAATAAATATTTAAGTAACATTAGAAAATGGTTTGAATGATTAAATGATGATAGAATTGAAATTGAAATAATTAGTAAGATGATAAAGAAATGTGAATTAGAAGAATAAGATTAATTAATTTAATTAAATAATTATTTAACTAATTGGATGAATAATTAGTACACGATCAATGAGACATTTTTAGGTGTCTACAGCCTGCATATATTGGCGAAATATAAAATTTATAAGATTTTTAGATGCCAAATAACAAGATCGTACAACTGGATTGAGACAAAGTATCTACAATAAAGCAATCAGGGCACAAATTAATGCTACAGGCTTCTATCAACTCAGATTCTAGATGCAGGATGGAAGCTCTCTAGAACCCGCTCTGATACCAAATTAGAAATCTTAGGGGTAAGTGCACAAAGGTGGTGGTCAAAAAGGGGGTATAAGTGGACACTTTTTTTTTTTTCTTTTTCCGAAATTAGGTGAACCTGAACTTGGAGGCAAAATTTGAAAGTCATCCACTCAAGATATGAAGATAATCAAAGAACAAATATTGTATTACTTTGAATCTAGTTTCCAAACTACTAAACTTTTTCAAAATTGGATAAGATTAGAGAGGTCAAATCCTTCGTGCATGAAAAATAGACCCTGATTTTTTTTAAAAAACATAACATAGTGTTTGACGTGCACATCAAAAAAATCATAGTTAAATTTAGTATTTTGACAAATCCTTTAGCAGAAAGATAGTTACGAGTGAGAACTAGAAGATGTGTATTTTTTTGTAATCTTTTGTTTAGTATTTATTTTTTTAATGATTTTTTCAATGGAGCACATCCTGAAAATTAGGTACATGTTTGTGCACGAAGCATAAGTTGCACTAAAAAAATTGAAAATACATTTTTTTTTAAATTGTAAAGAATCAAGTGCACTACAATAATATATAAAGTTTTTAAAATTTGAATAAGTATATCAAAAGTTACTAAAAAAATGGTGCACATATGTCTGTGAGAACTATGGAGACACTGGTAAAAGAAATTCAATAATAATATGTTATTGTTGTTCAAATTTTAAAACAAATTATATGGTTAGAAAGCTCAGAAGATGGGTGAAAATATGGTGGAAATCTTAGAAATACCCACTTGATGAAGTGTAAACCTGATGATGAAAAAGTTGAGAAACCAAGTTGATAAATAAAACATGTCAAAATGGAGGGAAATGGAGGGAAATCAAACTTCCAAACCGTAGCTTTGTCATCCAGGCCTATTTCCAAGCCTAAACTGTCAAAAGCGTGTACGGGGTACCTATGGTATAAAAAGTTTGTACAAGGTACTTATGGTGTAAGAAGCGCGTACGCTCTATCTTAACTATAAACAATGTGTACACGTTACTTTTGCTATAAACAACGCTTGCGTGCTACTTTTGTTTAAATTTTGGGAGTGTGTATAATATGTGTATATACACATAATATTTAATTTATATATATCATATAAATATATAATATATAATATTTATATATATATATGTATATAATAATATATAATATATTTTATATAATATATTAAGTATATATATATACACATATGTTTGTATGTATGTGTATTGTCTCCCTCTCTCGCCCTCTCAAGTGCGTACAAGGTACCTCTCTCTCCCTCTCTCTCTCTCCCTCTCTCCCTCTCTCTCTCCCTCTCCCTCTCCCTCTCTCCCCTTCTCCCTTCCTCCATACCCCATCCCTCTCTCTCTTCTTCTCTCCCTCCATCCCTCTCCCCCTCTCTCTCTCTCCATACCCCATCCCTCTCTCTCTTCTTCTCTCCCTCCCCCCCTCTCTCTCTCCATACCCCATCCCTCTCTTTGTTATTCTCTCTCTTCCTCCCTCCCCCCCTCTCTCTCTCTCTCTCTCTCTCTCTCTCTCTCTCTCCCTTTTCCTTCACATTTTCTTTACTACAAATACCATGTACGAGATACCGAGCCTATTAGTTCGCTGCCCTACCATAAAAATTTTAAGGCGTAGGAGCGCATACACGCTAATTATGAGTTCTAAGCGCATATAGAGTGAAAAAAAATATCGTTGGGATTGCCAAAATTTTAGGTACTAACAGCACACATGCAGATATTTTTATAGCACACACGGTTATTAATATAGCATGTGCGAGGTACTTAGACATAGTTTTATTTGCCCAAGAGCCTCAACGACCTCAAAAGAAGTTTTTGAGGTTGTTGAAGGCTCCACTGCAATTGTCTACACTTCGATCACTGTTTTATACATAGAAGTAAGTGAATTTTTTGTTTTTGCATGATTTCAAATGATTGAATTGTTCTTATTAGTTTTGTCAATATTATTGTGATTGTTTAATAGTTTTGATTCAAAAAAATAATGATAAGATGCATGTTTATGATTATTTGTTTATTTATGAACTTTGTTTACATATATGTAATATGATTCTATTTAGGACAACCGATATCAACCATGGGAAAGAACAAGTGAGGAATGATGGAACAACGAGAGGCTAAAAAGGAAAGACAAAGGCAGTGTATGAAGAAATTACGTGACATAAGAACAATGGGAGAAGAAGGTATGTCATCCTCAACATCTCAATTCAATTTACCAAATGAACATAATGCACCTAATGCAATTGAAGAAGAGACATTTAATTTACCCTATGAACCTAATGCAATTGAAGAAGATAACACATTGAATAATCAATTAAATGATGAACATGCACCTTCTCTATTTGATGAATTGAATGTATACAATGCACCGATGTTAACACCTCCTAGAATCATTCATAGGAAACCAAAGAAACTAATTGAAAGAAACCACATGTTCAAACAGATTGGTCGTATGTGTCTTGGATTGGAAGAAATAGTCCGTCAAAGTTTGACAATTTTTTGGACTCAGGGCACTTGAGAGATCGCACTGGTAGGGTATGACTCTTGACGTTCCAGCGCTTTAGGATGCATGAGAGGAGCATGCCTAGCGTAAAATTTCCCACCCAGACGTGCTCGTGATGTCGGTTTGTGCACACGATGAACCGAATCAATTCTAGCCTATCTTGCAACTTTGCATTGCATGCAACTAACAGTGTTTGCAGTAGGCGAAAAAATGCTACCAATTCAAAATTGCTTCAAGTCCTCAAAAACCAAGATAGGCCATTGTAGAGGATCCTCACGCGACCCCATAGGTTCAAATAGATCGATCATATGTGTTCTAGATTGGAAGAAACAGTCCATCAAAATTTGACATTTTTTTGGACTCAGGGCACTTGAGAGATTGCACTAGTAGGGTATGACTCTCGATGTTCTGACGCTTTGGGATGCATGAGAGGAGCATTCCTAGCATAAAATGACCTACCGAGACATTCTCGTGATGTCAGTTTGTGTACACAAAAAATCAAATTAATTCTATCCTATCTTGTAACTTTGAATTGCATGCAACCGACAACTTTTGCATCAGGCGAAAAAATGCTACCAATTGAAAATGATTCTGAATCATCAAAAACCAAGATAGGCCATTGTAGAGGATCCTCACCCAACCACATAGGTTCAAACGAATCAGTCATATGTATCCTGGATTGGAAGAAACAGTCCGTCAAAGTTTGACAATTTTTGGACTCAACGCACTTGAGAGATCGCACCGGTAGGGTATGACTCTCGACGTTCTGACACTTTGGGATGCACGAGAGGAGAATTCCTAGCATAAACAAGAGGAGCATGTCGATTTGTTCACACGAGAACCAAAATTTGACCATTGTGAGCGTGAGGGTGCTCTGGCACCACACACATATTGTTGTTTATACTCATTTTGTCAATTTTTGTTGTTTATATTCATATTGTTGATTACATAGGCAAATATTCATTTAATATAAAAGGGTAGCCACCAAATACAGCGAATACAAAATAATGAACTGAATACAAGGAGTTTTGTATGGTTAATTCAATATTTTAGAAATTTTATCAAATCATATTCCACAATTGCAATGTTTTATATCATAGATTTTTGTTGTTTATATTCATATTGTTGATTAAATAGGCAAATGATCAATTAACTTTATAAAAGGACAGCCATGAAATATAAAGAATACACAATAATGAACTTAGTATACATTTATTGGACCAAATATCAATATTTATATATATATCAAAAAAAGGCATGACTTCCAAGTCAATACAAGTATTACAAAAATGTGGCATATGCCATGTCCAAATCGATATACAATAAAAATGTAGAATATATCTACATGTATTGGTCATTCTATGACCACTACTAACACTATATGATCCTAAACTTGTGGTGGATCATCAAAATCAAGCCTCTTCGATGCAGTATGCAGCTCTGTTGATGGCTGCAAAACCACAATTCAAAAGTCAAGTTAGAATTCTTTTGTAGAAGATAGTTCACAATTAACAACATAACTATGCATTTAACTATAATTCCTTTGCAATTGAAATGTAGATTACCTCATTGGCTGATCTCGAAGCTAATGTCTTCTCTCTCCTCTCCTTGTCACTCTTAGGAGTTTTCTTGAAGACAAACTTAAAAGGATCCACATTATGGCCGAACCGCGAATGGATCTATTGTAGATTAAATGTACAATTAATACAATGTACTAACATAAATACATCAAAAACACTTAAAAACTATAATATAGAGAACAATGATGTATTGGTACCTAAGATGCTTCTCCAATGGACTGAGGATGACTCACCGTCGATGGAGAAACTGTCGCTATTACCTACACAAAAAATGATCAAAGATTAAATACAATTAATATAATGATAACTATAGTAGGTTAAAAACAATTAATGTAATATATCAAAAAAAAGTGTACCAGATCTTGAGATGCTTCTCTAGTGCACGGAGGAGGGCTCTCCATTGATGAAGAAGCTATGGATATTTCTTGTATGAAAAAATTATAAGGTTATAATTTATCACAAGTTCACATGTACATGTGCATATAATCATGAAATCAAGAAAATGAAGTAGAGATACATACCTCTGCCCTCTCTTGATCCGCGGGTGAATCAGGTGCATTCAACAAATCCACATAGCTCAATGGCTGTTGTACATGTAAAATAGACAAAAAACACTAATCAATCTACAAACCCCAACTAAGACTTGATTTCAACATTTTGAAACAATTGTACAACTAAAAATGTGTTCAATTACCTTCTTTCCACGTTTAGGCATCTTTGAGGAATTCTTTTTCTTAGGATGAGGCCTAGACGCGGAGGGGGTATCGTAAAAAAATAAAATTAACATGAGATATTAGTACATATAATATATTAAACATAATTTAAAAAATCTTAAATGAAATGACTTGCATATTCCATCAAAATAATACATAAAAAAGGTTGTACAAAACATGATACCGTATAGCCTTGTAGGCCAAAATCGATCATTGAGAGCGTGATGTCATCAATCTGGGACATTTGGTCCCCTGTCAACACCTACAAACCCAAAATTGGAGAAAACATTAAAGATAGTTAGTATATCTTGTATTTTTTTTGAATTCAAAGTGTACTATTCTATTTTAACATGTTATAAAATTTATACCTTAGGCATCGAAGTTGCAGTTGTAGTAACTACGGGAGGAGTATGGGATACCGTTGCTGCATCCTGAAATGCATATTACTCATCTCAATTTAAATTGATGTATAAATGAAAAATTCATTTATGTAATTACAAATTTAAAGTGATTGATAAATAAAATCCTATGAGTTCAAATCAACACACGTGTGTTTCTCGCTGATGGGCAAACACCATGTCCATAAACTCCTCTATTAGCGCCAAATCCTCACCTGTGTGGGCTTGACATCTACTCTCACAAATCATGCACGAATGAGATGTGGATCCATCTACAACAACCACGTCATCCATCCCTGAGCATATCCTCGAGCAACTGACACACATATGCTGAATGGGCTCTTTGTCGCCACCTAGAGCAACTAATGGCTCATCATCCAATACAATAGGGTGTGCTAACGACGTCCCATGCTAGATGATGGCACCAATCAATGTTGTGGCCACCTGAAGAGTCTGTAGCTCCATCGACTCTTTTAGCTCTACTGGGACAACCTAATGCACCTTGGGTTTGGGTGCTAGGGGGCGATGACTCTCCGAGGCTACTTGCTTATGGGCTCCAGGTCTATCTTGGGAAGAGCCGCCACCTCTACCATGGAACTCTCTCATGTCAAAATAGTTTGGCCGCACATTGAGGACAAACTCACAGTATACTTTTCTCAAAAAATACAATAGCACCTCATAATTATTATAAGGTGGGTCATCAAAGACCATTCACCACCTCTACCAAAAAAGATTCTTCATCTACACATTGGTACGTCAATGTATGAGAAACCTCTTTGCATTAAGAGGTAATGACTCACCAATTTTAGGATCAACAAAAAGGGCACATATTTGTTGTTTACTAATATTTTTGTTTTTCACTCCCTCATATGATAACCCATCAACATAGTATTGATGACACCTATCGCTAAAGTTTCCCCATTTTGTAATTTGTGTGGAAACGGTTGTGGTACCACTAGCTAATGTTTCTAGGCTAGTGGCGAGGGATTTATGATGCTCAAGCTTAGATGTTTTCAATTTATTAATCAATCTATTTATTTTAGACGTGTTTTTCCCTAATTGATTAATCAATTGCTCCTGTGTTTGAGGTGTGGGGTCAAAAGGAGGAACTGGGGGTGTATCTTGTGGGTTTTCTTCGGGGATTTCAGGAGGTGCATTTTGTTGTTCTTGTTGTGGATTATTAGAATCTGGTATTTGAAACAAAAAATTAAAAACCTAATCAAAATTAACGAAATTAAATTCAAAACATAAAACAAATTGAATAAACGGGAAAGAAAGACAAAAATTAAGAAAAACTAACCTTGATCCATAGCGTCTGGAGGAGAAATGAGGCATCCCGTTTGTAGTTTCATTGAGGAAATGGAGGAAAAAATGCCATGGTCATGGGAAAATAAGACCTAGTTTTTTTAAAAAATATTTTTTTGACAAGTAATGCATACGCGGTTCCTTAGGGCTTAAGAGCGCGTACACGCTCACTTCCCTAAAAGTAGCATGTACACGCTACCTTTTTAAGGCTCAGGAACAATGAACCTAAGCGCTTATGGGGTGATTTCAAATTTTATAACTACATACGCGTTGCTTGTTTTTTTATGTTTTTTTTGGGTGGTGTCCACTTTTCTGACCACCATCTTTGTGCACATACCCTTAGGCAGAGTAATACACAAGATAAAGTTGTGTTTCTCTCATTTTCATTCAAATACATAACATATATATGGGAGAGTCTACTCTTATATTCAAGGAGAGATTATTTCCACGGTTTTTTTATTTAGTTGTAATTGTTATTCATGTAATAAAACACAACTCAAATTATATGGGTTGTTCCTTCATGTGTTTCTCATTAACAATATTCTTATTCATGTTCTTAGACAACTCTATGGGTATTCCAATTTCATAGAGTCCTTCTATTAATGTAAAGGGAAGAGACTTTCGTAGAAGAAATTGTTTCTCATATGGTGACACCTTAAGGGGATATTTCCTTGTAGAGAGTAATGTGGCTACATCATAAAGCTCCTAAGGTTCCAAATTTATACTAAATAAGGTTAAATTAGGTAAATATTTGACATGTTCATCAAGTTCTCCTATGCCAATGCATGAGATATTGTTTGGACCTTATTTATTCCTTCCTAGTTTTACAATAATATTAAAATTGAACTTTTGAAACAACAACAACCATCTACATATTTGACCTTCTATGACTGGACTATCAAGTATGTACTTAGAGGTTCATGTTATTTATATAAAGTAAATGGCATAGACAATAGATAATGCCTAAATTTGCATATCACATACACCATTGTTGAGGCCTCCCTTTTTGTGTGGCATAATTCTTCTTAGCATGGGAGAGTTTTTGGATAGTAAATGTAATGGTTTGGTCTTTGTTATTATGAGATTGTCCTAGAATTACACCAATAGCTATTATAGAGGCATCATCATGAACATGAAAAGAGGCATTCCAATCTAAAAATATCAAAATGGGTGCTTTGGTGATATTATGTTTCGATATGTCAAAATATTATTGGCATTATTCTATCCAATTGATAAATCATTAGTTTTTTTCTTTAATAGTTCTTCTAGTGGTGTTTCTATTGTAGCATATCCCCTGATAAACTTTAGATGATAGTTGGTATAACCTAGTAAGGCCTTAAACACTATTGGTTTTTTTGGTGGGGATAAAGTCATAATAAGTGCAAGGTCAATGACTAATCCTTATTTGTAGACAATATGACCTAACAATGTCCCAAAGGGTACAAAGATATACTTGTTTATATTCAATGTAATATGAAGACTTTTGCATCTTTCTAGCCTGGTATGGATTGTTTAGATGTGATTCCTTATTAACCCATAGATTATCTAGTCGTCTAGATAAACTTCTAAGAAATTGTGAATGAAGTCTTTAAATGCATGAACCATGATATGACTCAATATTACTATAGCATTTTTTAGGCCAAAGGGAATAACTGTATACATGATGGATCCCCATTCGATAGAAAAATTAGTTTTTAGTTGATTTTATTCTCAGCTCTTGACTTGATGATATTTGAAGATTCCATCATCGAATGAGTGAATTTCCCTAGTTGTAGCTGATTCCAAAATTTATTTTGCAAAGGGAGTTGGGAAGAGGTCATGGATACAAAGTTTATTAATCTCTCTTCAAAATTAATGCAAATTCTTATCTCACCTATTTTGTTATTTTACATGGCCAAAGGGTTAATCCATTTCACCTCTTCCAATAGTTTGATGTCACCGGTGAGCATTTCATCTCACTCACTTTTCACTTTCTTCTTCATGTTGTATTAAGCCAATATGGTCACTTCCTTTGTGGTTTCACCCCTTATTTCAATTGTATCTCCATAACACTAGCTTCTTCCTTACTACTCTTCATGTCAATAAATATTCAAGGAAATAATTCTTCGTACTTGGATAATAATTCAATTACATTTGCTACCACATGGTCATCCCCGTAACATCTTATTTTGGCCATCTTAGGATGTTTTGTAGATGTCATATTTTCCTCCATTATTTTCAAGGGTTGTTTGTGGTACTGATCCTTGGTGCCATTATGAAGTTGTATTTCCCTTTCACCTTCTTCTACCTAGATCTCTAGTTCAAGATCTTTTTCTTCATCTTTTTGATTTGTGTTGTAACATCTCCTCTCTGAAAATTGAGATTTATTATCCATCAATTCAAATTCATTTTTCATATTCGTTCTTTTATGGGAGGTGATTTACTTTGAATGGGAATACTATTTTCTACTAGTTTGAGTATTATGTTCTTCATTCTAAGTAGTGAATTATGGATATTTGTATATTATGTTAGGATAACTGGTGAACAATTGAGAGAGGGGGGGGGGGGGGTGAATCAGTTGTTAACAGATTATAACTTTCAATCCACAATACAACCTTAAACAAATGAAGTACCGGTAAAGCACAAACATATGCCAGTAAACAATACAACTTAATAATTAACCAGATAATCAATACAAAGCCTGAGGGGGATATTGTTGGAATTATGGATGAATTGATTACGTGTTGCATTAATGTTTTTTCATTGATGTCAACACTAACTACAAAGAGGCTAGTTTTTGCATTAATGAAAAAACATTAATGCAACACATAATCAATTCATCCATAATTCCAACAATATCCCCCTTTGGCATTGATGACAACACTAGATGTGAAAAACATCTAAGTACCAAGAGATGCCAAACAAGTCTCCCCTTGTGGAAGATAACCAACAATCAATAGCTCTCCCTCTATGAATGCTATCTCTGGAAGGTTCTGAATGATTTTTCACATTACTATCACTCCCCCTTTGACATCAATGCCAGAAATCTAACAAAAATATCAAAACAATGGTATAAACCTCTAAATCTCAAAGCTGACTTCTCCCCCTGAGTAGTAGCACCACTCATCAGTGCTAGAATGAATAATGTTTTTGATAATACATGTCGAACTGATGACAAACTTCATCAATCAAGTCTCTGTCAGAAGGGCAGAAACCCCTAACCTGTCTCTTAAATATTCAAATGATTCCTTAGACATTGGTTTAGTGAATATGTCTACAATTTGTTCTTTAGTGTTCACATAAACCAATTTGACTTCCTTTGCTTCTACCTTGTCCTTCAGATTGTTATACTTTATTGAAATATGCTTAGTCTTAGAGTGAAATTCCAGATTCTTAGACATGTCAATAGCCGCAGAGTTATCACAGTAGATAACTACCGATTCACTACAATTTGCTCTGATATCCTTCAACATTTGCTTCATCCACAAAACTTGAGTGCAATTAGTTGCTGCTGCAACATACTCAGCTTTTGCAGTAGATAAAGAAATGCATGATTGTTTTCTACTTATCCATGAAACCAATTTCTTTTCGAGAAAGAAAGCTCCACCAGAGATTCTCTTCCTGTCATCAGTATCACCTGCCCAATCTGAGTCAGTATATGCACATAAAATGAAATCATCATTTCTTGAACACCATAAACTATATTCTGTTGTTCCTTGCAAATACCGGAATATCCTCTTTACTGCACATTCATGATTTTCTTTAGGAATACCTTGATATCTTGAAAAAATACTTACTGTGTTCATAATATCAGGTCTAGTTTGAGTTAGATATAACAGACCACCAATCATAGATTTATACCTTGTCTGATTTATTGGTGTAGAAGCATCCTTTATAGATAATTTCTCACTTGTAGCCATAGGAGTACTTATCGGTTTGGAATTCTCCATACCAAAAATTTTCAATAATTCCCTTAGAAACTTAGTTTGACAGATAAAAATGCCTTTGTCAGTTTGAGTAATCTGCAAACCTAAGAAAAATTTCATCTCACCAATCATGGACATTTAAAATTTATTCTTCATGTTGTTAGCAAATTCCATGCACAGTTTATCTTCTCCTCCAAAAATGATATCATCAACAAAAGCTTCAATAATTAGAATATCATTATCAGTGATCTTATAATATAGATTACTATTAGAACTACTTTTAGTAAAACCAAGCTTCAAAAGATATTTATCCAACCTTGCATACCAAGCTCTAGGAGCCTGTTTCAAACCATATAAAGCTTTCTTCAATCTGCAAACCATGTCTTTGTCATCTGTCAGTGAAAATCCACCAGATTGCTCAATGTAAAATTCTTCCTCAAGCTCACCATTCAGAAATGCACATTTGACACCCATTTGATAAACCTTATAGTTCTTATAAGCTGCATAGGCAAGAAATAGTCTAACAACTTCAATTCTAGATACAAGTGCAAATGTCTCACCATAATCAATTCCTTCCATTTGAGAATATCCTTGACAAACCAATCTAGCCTTGTTCCTTATGACTTGACCATCCTCATTCAGTTTATTTCTAAAAACCCATTGAGTTCCAATAGCATTCTTATTTTTAGGCTGAGAAACTAAAGACCAAGTTTCATTATTTTCTATCTGATCTAATTCATCTTCCATAGCCTTTATCCAATGTTTATCCTTACAAGCTTCAATTACAGTTGCCGGTTCAACTTGAGAAATAAGACATACCTCTTCATTTGCCAGTTTTCTTCTTGTCATAACTCCCTTGGTTCTATCTCCAATAATTTGATCTTTAGAATGATTTAATCTTACATACTTTGGTGTCTTTTGAACTTCAGGTTCACCACTCTGATCATCTATCACAGTTGAATGTTCTGATTGTGCTGGTGTAATTGTCTCAGCTTCTTGTACTGGTTGAGATATTGTCAGTTTAGTTATGATCATTTCCACTGCCAATTCCTTGTCATATGATATAGAATTATTTTTGTACTGTTCATCCACTTTCACATTATCACTCTCAACAATTTTCTGTAATCTTTTGTTATAACATCTGTATGATTTACTCTGAATTGAATAACCAAGAAATATCCCTTCATCACATCTATAATCAAAATTTCCAACTAAATCATCTATTTTGATATAGCATTTACTTCCAAAAATTCTAAAATACTTAACAGTAGGTGTATGTCCAAACCATAGTTCATAAGGGGTCTTACCGATTTCACCTTTGATGTGAACTCTGTTGAATGTGTAGACTGTCATACTCACTGCTTCTCTCCAGTAGATATGAGGCAATTTGGCTTCCATCATCATAGATCTAGCTACATCCAAAATGGTTTTGTTCTTTCTTTCAACTACTCCATTTTGCTGAGGAGTCCACGGTGCAGATAGTTGTCTCCTAATTCCATTTGTCTCACAATAACTATTAAATTTATGAGAAGTAAATTCACCACCATGATTTGATCTTAGACATTTAATTTTCAATCCAATTTCTGTATCAACCTTCTCTTTAAAGATCTTGAATTTCTCAAAAGCTTCAGACTTCTCCCTTAGAAAAGTCACCCACATCATTCTAGAATAGTCATCAATAATCAACATGAAATACCTATCACCTTGAAAGCTTCTAGTCCTTGCTGGACCACATAAGTCAGTGTGAATCAAATCAAGTACATCATCAGATTTATCATGTATGCTCTTAAAAGAACTTCTAACTTGCTTACCCAATTGACATTCCTTACATACCGGATCATGAGGCTTCATAATCTTAGGTATATCTCTAACTGCCTTAGTTGAACTGATCTTAACAATGCAATCAAAATTAACATGACACAACCTCTTATGCCATAGCCAACTCTCATCAATATGAGCAATCAAACATGTCTTATTACCAATGTTCAAGTGAAAGATATTACTTCCTGTCTGAATATCGGTTGCAATTTCCAAAATAGTCTTGTTAATGATTTTGCATTTTCTATCTTTAAATAGAAGTTGAAAACCCTTATCAACTAATTGACCAAAACTCAAAAGATTATGCCTTAAACCTTCTACATAATAGATATTATCAGTGTTATGCTTTCCATCCAAAGAAAGAATACCTCTACCTTTGATCATACATGCCTTGTCATCTCCAAATATGAATTGACCACCATTGTATTCTTGTAGGGACAAAATTTTTCTTTTATCTCTAGTCATATGATGTGAGCATCCACTATCAATTATCCATTCATCCTTATCTTTAACTTTTTCTGCTAGGGCCTTCTCTTCATTTTTGATAGCCAGTTTTGTTTCATATTCCTTCAAAACATAGAGCACCCATTCGTTTCCATTTCCAGATCTACTACTAGAGTCTTCTGTCGGTTCATCTCCAGAGTCATAAGTTACTCCTTCCTCATCTACTATGTAGCAATGTTTGCTTTTCTTGAATCTATATTTCCAATTGGACCTTTAGGTATTCTTCTAGCAAATAAGGCTTCAAGTTGCTCAAGCGCTTCATCTTCTTTCCTCATGTCTTCCAATTCTTTTGCATATAGGGCTCTCCAATCACTTTTTTCGGTAGATGTTGATGATGCATGAAAAACAGGTTCAGACTTTACAACTCCAGAAGATCCAAATACTTCAAGTTCAAAAGCAGATAATTTCCCAATCAGAATGTCTCTGTTGACTGAAGTGTTTGCCATTGTTCTTAACTCATTAATTGTAGTTGCCTTCATCTTGTAAGCCAATGGAAGGGCTGTCAAGACTTTGTAAACTATTTCATCTTCGGTTAGAAATCCTCCACAACATTGAATTCCCATAACAATCTCATTTACTCTTTCCATAAACACAACAATTCTTTCATTTTCTTCCATTTTCAAGTTTTCATATCTTACCCGATAACCATCAAGTTTAGCAATTTTGACAATAAGGTCACCTTCATTTAGAGTTTTTAATTCATCCCATATAACCTTAGCTGATGATTTGTTAGTCAATCCCATAATCTGTTGATCAGTAAGTGGACACAAGAGAGCTTCTCTAGCTCTGCAATCATTTTCAATATTCTTATCCAAGTCTGCAGGAGCAGGATTGCCAGATGCTGAATAATAAGGTGTGTATCCTTTCTCACTGACCTCCCAAATATCCTTTCCAAGACATATAAGATGAGTCTCCAGTCAAATTTTTTATATCCCATAATTTGTTCCATCAAGCTTAGGGATTTCTCTTCTAAAGATAGTTGTCGATGGATTAGAAGTGTTAGCTACCATAGGATCTACCTCAAGAGGTTAAGCTTCTGCAAAAGAGGACTAAAGCTTTGATACCAATTGTTAGGATAACTGGTGAACAACTGAGGAGGGGGGGGGGGGTGAATCGGTTGTTAACAAATTATAAATTTTAATCCACAGTACAACCTTAAACAAATCAAGTATCGGTAAAGAACAGACAAATGTCAGTAGAAACAGATACCGGTAAACAATACAGCTTAATAATTAACTAGATAATCAATACAAAGCAACCATACCACATAACACCATGATTTGTATATGGAAAACCTGGAAAGGGAAAAACCACGGTGGGAAGCCTACCCACAGTCAGATGATACTTCTGCAGAAAGTATGTGTTACAATGAGGGGCTTGCACTTGCAGGAAGGCACACTACCTAGAGCGTACTGCTCATTACAAAAGAGTCTCACTAACTAAAGAGAGGCTACAACCTTTTCAAGATAAATGGACAACAATCCAATAGAGTGAACTGCTGGAAATATCATCTAACATGCCTAATTACAGTCTTGGTTAAGATCAATGCCGAAGGACTAAATCCTCTTCTTAATCCAATTTGATCACCAATGATCGATCAACTCCTCTGCCTGAATGATATTACAATATTCACACATTAAATTCCTTGACCATGACCTTTCCAATAACCATGATACTTTACAAAGAGTTTCTATCTCTTATTTATACAAACCCTAAGGCCTAAACCAATTAGGTTGGCCAACTAAAGATATTGCAATAATATTGTAGTCACACAAATCTGTCCATTTTAATTAAATGAATATTTTGTATTTATTTGATTAAAAATCCACTAGCCATCAGTTAACTAAATAAATATTTAATTAATTCATCTCCAAACATTCTTCTATTAATTAAATAAATTATTCAATTTATTTTAATTAATTCATTAAAATCAAATTCCAATCAATTAAATAAATAAAATCAATTTATTTAATTAAATCCCCCTTTTTCCTCTTTTAAATAAATTAAATCAACATTTATTTAAATCATTTATCCCCCCCCACTTGTATTTTCCTACAAATGCAACTTGCACACATTTATTGAAATAAATGAATTTTTATTTTTAATAAAATCCTATTTTCCCTCACCCACCAAATCCACTTGCAAAATCTAATCCCCTTCTAGATTCTTCTAACCCCTTCCTAATTAGCCTCATCCATCCCCTAATTATTGTCACATTCCTAAGCAAAATGGAGTCACTTCTCAAAGACTCCAAAGTCTTTGAAAAGCATTTAATTCTTTGTGTTCAACAAATTAACCCCAAAGTCTTCCAAGACCACTAATGACTCTTACATGACCATTTATGGCTCTTACATAACCATTTATGGTTATTTCAAACTTGTCTCCCCAAACATTTATTGTTTTGACCATATTCATCCATTTCACATTTACACAAGAGTTTATCCATTTAATAAAATCTTTATTCCTTGAATAAAAAGTTTTTTCATTCAAACAACCTTGACTTTAACTCCCAAGGTCATTTCAAGCATTAAATGCTTATTCCCTCTCCTCTCAACCTATCTCACATTGACACTTGTCATTCTGGGATTGGGTTGAAAGCCCTCACATGGATTTGAAATCATTCAATCCTAACCCTTGTTGAGATTGATCAATCTCAACCATCCATTGCTCCATTTTTCCTATAAATAGAGCTCATTTCTTCATAATCTAAATCCTGAAAACTTGTATGCATTTAAGCTATAGGCATTTTAAGAGAGCATTTAGCATAGCAAACTCATGTATCATTATTTTGGTTAAAATATATCATTTTAGCATCAATATCATAGTATTAGCTTTTCATATCATATTTGGAGCACAATACTACAATCTCAATCCTCCATAAGCATCCATAGTGCAAAAAGCTGCTGAGAGCTACACTATTTTGGAACTTGGAGAGGAGAGGAACAAGGGAGAAAGAAACTAAGAGCATGTTAGGAGGTATTTGGAGATGCCTCATCATGTTTGCTTTGTTAGTTAAATATGCTTTCATGTTTTTAGTGTCTCTCTTGGTATGCCTTTTTAGATTAGTTTTTGATTGACTAACACTAATGATCTTTTGGTTTTCGTGTGTTGTTTGTCATTGGCTAACCTTGTTCATTTAGGAGGGCATCATTTGGTGAACCCGATGTGAATCAAAAACACCAAAAATATCATTGTTTTTAGCTAACTAACATGCCTGACTGTTGAAAGTATCACATAGGTCGCGCTTTGGCGCTATTGAACACGTTCTAGCGCTATCGACACTCACGTTTTTAGCGCTATTGTTCTTACAATAGCGCTATTGTCCAAATTTCAGCACTTTTGAAGTTGTTTTAGCGCGTTTGTCGTTATTCTGGCGCTATTGATAAACTTTTAGCACTTTTGCCTCTCTATCCGTCCCATTATTTCAGCGCTTTCGTGTTAAATAGCGCTTCTATCCAAACACAGACTAGCGCTATTGTAATAGAGAGTTGTAAGCAAGTTCCTTGTAACCAAAAACCAAAAATTTTAGGCTTGTAGAAACCCACCCAAACATGTGGATTTTTCTAACTAATTATCGTTTGTGCAGGTTCTAATCCTTTTTTTTGTGCAGGGGAAGGAGTTAGTTTAGATACTTAAAAAATTTCTTTTTTTAACTTTCTTTCAAAAGTTGGTTAAAAAGAATCCATTTTTCCTTCTTGTACAAGTTAAAATGAACCTCACATTTTATTTTGGAGTGCATAAAATGAACCTCAAACTTGTTTTTGGTGCTTAAAAGAAAATCCATCTTTCTTTATTGCAAGGTAAAAAGAACAACAAACTTCAAATTTTGCTTTCATTGCAAGTTAGGGATACATTTTATTTTGGTGCTTAAAATCAACAAGACAAATTTTCTTTTTTGCATCAAACTTAAAAAATCACAATCCACACTTCAATTTTTGGGCAAGTAAAAAGAACAATCAACTTGTTTCAAAATTTTTGCAAAGCGATATTTCTTTCATACGTGTTTTTCATTGAGTTGACTAGGATTTCCAAATTCTAGATTACAAAACAATTGCCTTTGAAAATTAAAATGAACACCATGATTGTTGGAGCAACATCTCCAAATAGATAGAAAATCATTGCGATGACAAGTTAAAAAGAACAAGTGAATTTTGTGTTTGGCACACTTGTGCAAAAAGTCAGTCGAGTGGACCTACCTCTAACACACACTATCCTCTCCCTTAGCTTTCATGGTCCTAGGTGCAAGAGAAAAGTGTTAGTAACACTCAAAATTTTATCTTTTTAAGAGAGGCCTGCCAAGGGATTGATACTCTTGGAAATGACCACGAGCGGTAAATCCTTCGAGCCGCTATAGAAATCAGGTGAGAGCGAAAGTTGTAGCCTTGGGTATAGCTGTTCCTACAGTGTAACTGGCCGAAAGGACAAATGGGCCCCACCACCAGTTACAAGGCTCTTAAGTGAGTCACTGCAGAATGAATTTATGTCCAAAAACATCGAACATGACTAAACACCTTTAAGTAGTAGCCCACCCATTCTATTGATTGAGGATATTTGCGATATAATTTAGTGAAAGAGCATAGATGGTTTTGCTCCCAAGATACTCACCATACATATTTCCTTGAGTAGAAACATAGCTTTTTGAAAAGTCACTTGTGGCTTGATAAAAGTGGTGACTCCCCCATCATAGGGATCATCTATTTGTTATGCTTGTGCAAGACTTAGTATATCACATCCTTACCTGCCACGATGGGATTCATAAGGTATGTAGTACCAAAGTCGAAGAAATATCAAGATGTGGGCTAAATTTATTACAACTGGCCATTTGACCTTAGGGATAAAAAGTGTTTGAAGTGTGTTCGTTTTAAAGACCTAGTGCAAATTGAGCCGACTTCAGGCTTTGGAAATACACCTTAAAATACATCTAAAGGAAGGGTCATCTACAAGTCCAAGGATTGGGTTGATCTAGACCCATACTCATTTGTGCCTTTTAGGCAACATTCTTGTGTTTGTGTGCTTGCTTTGTTTTCTTGTCAAAGAAAAATCAGAAAATCAATCCCAAAAACAAAGTATTCATCCAACATTTCTCAAAAACAACCAAACACATCAAAAACAAAGTGCAAACAACAAAGAGTCAAAACTTTATGACCATTCTTCACATCTTGCGAAAGAAGAAGTGTCATCCGAATATCAACTTGAAAAGAAGACCATTAAGCTCAAAGGCTTTGATCAAAAGAAGGAAATTCTTCTATGTCAATAGACAAATCTTTGTCTCACATAGAGTCTTTCTGCATCGCATGCATCTCTACCTTCAAGGAAAAACAAACGAATTTGATTCAGAGACTTTGAACCGCAGAGCTTTTATGCAATATAGAGCTCTGAGTTATCACAAAAACCAAGGAGGAAAGATTAATCCTAACTTCTTCCCAAACATCTGCATCACATACAACACAACTCGAGAAATACCACCAACACCCGAAAGGGAAGAGGTAGAGTTTGTCCCATTCGTAACACAAAGTTTTTATTGAAAGTTGAAAACATTTCATCCATTATCTTACTCATACATCATCACTTCTTCATCATCAATTCATTCCAACTCTCAAAACATTAAGAGGTTCTTGTCCCAAGATTCCTTTTAGATATTGCTTGAATCAAACACATCACATCACTTTTTAGATTGTTTCTACATCTAGGATAAGCTCATCCTAAGAGACACATCTATGCAAGTTAAAACTAGTTCATGAGTGAATCCTCTCATTACTAGGTAGATCAATCTGTAACACATCTTGGATTCCTCTACACCTTATCACATCAAAAACTTCTCAAACAAACAAGCAATTCAAAGAAGGAATTTCAGTTACATCCACCTTAAGAGTGCTAGAGATCCACATACAACACAAATCACCAACCATCAATCTTTCATTTCATCAAACAAACTCATCATCATCTTCAATCAAATTCAACAAAAAATTGCAAGCAAAATGGCTCAAACCCGATCACAGTCACGGCAACGAGAAATCAAAATTGAGGAAGAAGAGGAAAATCTCAATGAATTTCAAGAAGCACTTGGAGGAAATGTGAATGACGAAAACCCAAGTACTCCTACTCCTGCAACAATAGAAAGGGCCCAGCATAACCCTCTCTTTAACAGACTTTTTGACGAAATACTCAGGAGCAATGCAGATGCTCACTTCTTAAAGCTCGCTCAAGAAGGAGCAAAACTCCCCTCTGACTTTGATCTGGCCCAATTAAGACAAGCATCAGAAAGACAAAGTCACCATGAAGAGGAAAGAGGTAGAGATCCCATCAGATATAACATTCCTCAAGGTAACCCACCACCTCCTCCTCCAATTGAAATGGAGATGTTGCGGCAACAAGTTGAGAATCTCACCCAACAACTTCGTAGTGGTGTCAAGACTAACCAATTCTCACTCAATGACATATGTCCCTATCCTTTTGATAGGAATCTTTATATGCCACCCTTTCCACGAGGATTCGAAACACCCAAATTTGAAAAATATAGAGGAAAGGGGGATCCTCATGATCATGTCCGAGAATTTCATTCCACTTGTCTTTAAGTGGCATATGAAGACACATACCTAATGCGCCTTTTTCCCCAAAGCTTGGGAGGAACAACCACATCATGGTTTTCATGACTACCAGGTGGCATTAGAACATTTGAGGAACTCATCCAGAAGTTCCTAGCACATTACTCTCATAACATTGAACGTGACATCACCATGGCTGATCTATGCAACACTAAACAAAAACCAGGTGAACTATTCTCAGTATTCCTACAACGATGGCGCCAAATGTCTAGCAAACGTTCTCTTCAGTTACCTGAATGAGAACTAGTGGAAATATTCATTTCCAACTTAAACGAAGAAATGGAATTTCACCTGGATGTCAAAGACACAGACTCTTTTAACGATATGATCAGCAAGGGTTTGAAATGTGAAAGGGCACTCATCAAGAAAGGACTCATCAAAATCTTTAATGAACCAAAAGATGGTCCTTGCCCACGTTTCAATAGTGATAAACCAAATTTCTAGAATAAAAACAAGAATATCGTCAATGATGGGGTTGTGGATGCCCGGACTATCCAAAATGCACAACCTGTGGTTAGGTTTGCAGGAAAAAATCCTCCAACTCAGAATAACACACTGTTCCTTCCAATCAAAGTCGCATCACATCTCATGATGAACCAAGACCTTGTCAGCAAAAACAAAAACACACATACACTCCCTTAGGGGAACCCATTGAAACAGTGTTGCGACAACTCATTTCTCAAAATTTGGTCACTCTACCTAAACTATCAAACTATGAGCCTCAGGTCAAACCGGTATGGTGGAGAGATACTGAACACTGTGAATTCCATCAAGGAAGAGGGCACAAGACAAGTAATTGCCACCGATTGAAAGATCTCATTTAGGATCTTATTGATCGAGGAGAAATTGAAATAGAAGGACATGACCCAAAAACAACCAATAATGGTCATCTGATGTTCAAAAATCCACTTCCATCACAAGATCAAAGGGGTCCTTCCACTTCCAGGTGAGGCACTGATACCACTGATTATACACAAGCTGTGTATAATTACACTGTAAATCATCTGTATGATGCCAGTGAGCAAGTTGCAACTATAACCTTCAAAAATCCCAGCTCAAATTGCAATGTTGTTACATGTCGTGGCAAGGTCACCATAAAAGAAGCTCCACAAGGCACCACCTCCATCCCAAAGCAGCACAATCTTGTGGAACAATTAGACAAAACGCCTGCGCTTATATCCATTTTAGAGCTTTTGCGTCTATCGCCATCTCATAAAACAATCTTGGATCAAGCACTCCAAGAGGCGTCAGTCCCTGCAAATCTGAATACAAACCAATTTCAAGCCATGGTTGGAAGTCTAAAGTCATCACCTTGTCTCACTTTTTCCGAAAGTGATAACTCTTCCTTCCAGCAGCCTCATAACACTTTGCTACACATTGAAGGCTTTATCAACCAGCATAGGATCAAGCGAGTCTTGATCGATAATGGGGCAGGCCTGAACATTTGTACACTATAGTTGGTCACAGCATTGGGATATGTGGTAGAATCAGTAGATCCTCGTAAGAAGATCACAATCAAAGCCTATGATGATGCATAGCGTTCATCCAAAGGAGTTGTGGTACTACCAATCCGCGTGGGCCCTGTGGTAAAGCACATCATCTGTCAAGTTCTAGACCTTCCTTTGCCATATAATCTATTGTTAGGAAGACCTTGGATACATGCCATGCAAGCCGTTCCATCTACCTACCATCAATGTATCAAGTTCCCACATAACGGTGTAGAGATCACAATCTTGGGTGATGCAAATCCCTTTGCATTTTGCCATAATATCAGCCATCAACTAGAGATTACTGTTCCTAATAATAGAGAAGCCATTTCCTCTACATCATATATAAGTCCCGCATCTCTTGCCAGTTCGAACACCACTATACCAAAGCAAGAAAAGCTTAAGATGAAAGTCGCAAAGGAAGGTCCTGGGGAATACAACTTGAGTCAACTCTTTTGTGTGGGACAAATGCCCACTTCTCCTAGAACACATGGTAAACCACAGCAGTTACTCCAGCCACCACTGATCACGCTAGCATGTGCTTTGATGCCTTTCATCCTTGGAAAGAGTCAAGAGGAAGAAACACAAGATGAGGACCTAGCGGAATGGATCTATAAAGATCCCATCACCACTGATATACTGCAAGTTAAACTTCCTATGGATCAGTATGGCAAAGGTCTCCTCATTATGCAAAGAATGGGATATGATGGTCAGAGTGCTTTGGGATATTGCAAACAAGGATGACATGAACCTCTGCTGCCAGAATTAAAGCCCAAAGGTAATACAGGCCTAGGCTTTGAGAAAGAAATCCTTCCTAAACTCAAATTCAAAGGAAAACCCAGCAAACCACTATGTCAACCTACTGCAAAAAGGACACCTTTCATCATTAAAGCATCCTCAAGCACCATCCCAACTGCCCCATCGAGGCTCACAACCCCAACGCAACCATCACCAATGCCATTCATTCCACCAAATAAACCCGTAATGCCATCAGTAGTACCATTAGTAGTAGCAACCGTATCAGAACCCGCAACACCATCTATGGCACCAGCAGTTCCAGCAGAAGCCACTGAGTCAACATTACTGGTACCCCCGTATCAGATTCCTTGATCCCCATCAACCTTCCTGCAACACTGATCACTACAAAGGTACATCAACCAATCACACCTGCAGTATTTAACTCCAAAGACATCCCAGTGTGGTATAGTAATCGGATGCTGGAAAGTGACTCAAAGACCGACTCACATGAGTGGGAATTTGATTTTGTACAACTTAATACTTCAAATGAGGAAGACACATCACCACCTCTGCCACACAAAGACATCCCTATTTACGGAGAAGCACAGATAAAGACCACATGGGTACCTGAGCTGGAAACATCTTCCACAGACCCTACATCTCATCCTACGTCTGATTTTGACAGGGAGAGTACCATCAATGACCTTCACCATAACGTCTTAACCCTCACTGATACATCTAACGCACTTAACCTAATCGATGAAGTAATGCCCATTATCCAGCCTAAACTCATTGAATGGAACCAACCAAATCCCCCATGTCTTGACTTCTTCCAAAATGATGAGCCATCATTGACTTTTCGGAATTAAGGGATAATCTACCAAGCAGGGATCACAAGGCTGGATTCACCATTGAACTTAATAGTGCAACATACTTTGGGGTGGATGCCAAACCTTTTAGCTGCAAAAATATAAGAATAAAACATGGATCTTCCAGTGAAAACCACACCGTGGCACTGTTTGATCCGACAAAAGTAAAAAGAAAGAGCGTATCCAATGGTGAAAACCTCTCTGAGGCGCCTGAGGATGAAGGGTTTGACATCCTCCCTGCTAGTACACAACAGGAACGATCAACGATTCTCATCAAGGAAACCAAAGAATACAATGTGGGGACTCTTGAAAATCCTCATCTCATACAATTGGCATCTCTTCTCACTCCAGAGGAACAACCTAAATTTATAGAGTTTTTCCAGAAGCATTAGATCAACTTTGCATGGTCATATGCAGACATGCCTGGGGTTGATCCTGATTTAGTCATGCATCACCTCACAGTAGCAGAAGGAGCCAAACCTGTCAAGTAGAAGCTTCGTAAGATGCATCCTCAAATTGTAGTGCTAGTCAAAACAGAACTCAAGAAACTCCTAGATGTTGGTTTCATTAGGCCAATTGATTATGCAGAATGGATCTCCAACATTGTGCTTGTCGGCAAACCAAAAGGGGGCATCCGCATTTGTACTAACTTTAGAGATTTGAATAAGGCATGTCCTAAGGATGACTTCCCCTACCAAACATCGACATAATAGTGGATCTGATAGTAGGACATGCTATGCTTTCACTCATGGATGGCTTTTCAGGATACAATCAGATAAAGATCGCACTAGAAGATCAACATAAGATAGCCTTCACATGTCCATGGGGCACATATTGCTGGAATGTAATGCCTTTTGGTCTAAAGAATGCAGGAGCAACCTATCAACGAGCAATGACCACCATCTTCCATGACATGATGCATACTATGATGGAAGATTATGTTGATGACTTATTAGCAAAATCACTCACCAGAGAAGGGCATCTCCACATCTTAGATAAAATCTTTGATAGACTGGAACAATACCATGTTCGACTCAACCCAAAGAAATGTGTCTTTGGAGTGACCTCCGGGAAGCTTCTAGGATACATTGTTTCAAGCAAAGGCATTGAGGTCGATCCAGCAAAGGTAAAAGCAATCATGGACATGCCACCACTAAAGAATATCAGTCAGCTAAGGACATTACAAGGGCGACTTCAATCCATCTGAAGATTCATTGCACAATTGGCTGATAAATGTCACCCATTCACACACCTGCTACACAAGAACATCCGCTTTCAATGGGATACCCGATGCCAGCAAGCATTTCAGACACTTAAAGACTATCTCATGAATCCGCCATTGTTGATGCCACCAGATCCAAGTAGACCATTGTTACTATATATTTCAGCAACAAGTACAGCATTGGGTGTACTATTGGCACAACATAATACAGAAGGAAAGGAGTGTGCTGTTTACTACATCTCTCGCACACTGGTTGGCTATGAACTCAATTACACACCTATTGAGCAAGCTTGCCTAGCAGTCATCTTAGCAGCCACTAAACTGTGACACTATCTGTTAACACACAAAGTACAACTCCTTGCAAAGATTGATCCACTCAAGTATTTACTCAGCAAAGCAGCATTGACAGGCCGCTTGGCCAAATGGGTGATGATTCTAAGTGAATTTGACATCGAGTATGTAGATTGTAAAGCTATCAAAGGGCAAGTTATTGCAGACCAGTTGGCCGATGCACCTCTCATAGGTGATCATCCTCTCATTTCCAATTTTCCAGATGAAGAGATATTCATGATCACTATAGCACAACCATGGAAACTATATTTTGGTGGTTCATACACTAGACATGGCTTGGGGGCAGACATTTTATTTATCACACCTCAAGGTGACAGCATCCCAAAGTCTTACAGGCTCACATTTTTATGCACCAACAACATAGCAGAAAATGAGGCCTTGGTCACAGGACTCAGGTTAGTCGTACAATGGAAATTACAAGAACTGCAAGTATATGGAGACTCACAATTGGTCATTCAACAAGCAACAGATGAATATCAGACCAAGGACGATAAACTCATGCCATATAAGAAAATGGCGGACACCCTAAAGACATCATTTACTACTATCACTTTTGAGCAGATACCAAGAGATCATAATCGAGTTGCTGACGCTATGGCTACCATCGTATCTCTCCTAGATCTTCCACAGAATTCAACACGCTACGAGTTCTTGGTAGAACAACTTTGGATTCCCGCTTATGATATCCCCGAATCCGAAATGATATGTCACCTTGTTGGTTCTGAATCCCCATGGTACAGTGAGTTCTACACCTATCTCCGCGATCACACCCTTCCTCCCAACCAATCAAATAACCAACGAAAAACCTTTATTCGCCAAACTGCTCGATATACCATTATTGCCGAAACCCTATACCGACGCGGTCTTGATGGTACTCTCCTTTGATGTCTGGAACAAGGTGAGATAACAAAGGCTTTGGAAGCGGTGCATGAAGGAATTTGCGGGACTCATTCAAGTGGTCTGTCGCTAGCCAAGAAACTCATGGGAGCTAGATATTATTGGCCATCTATGGAAAAAGATTCTCACTACTTTGTCAGAAAATGCAAGAAATGTCAAATTCATGGTGACTTGATACATGCACCAGCATAGGAACTGCAACCAATCATAACACCATGGCCTTTTTGTCAATGGGGCCTTGACCTTGTGGGTAAGATTCATCCCTCTTCATCCAACGACCATAAATTCATTATTATCGCCATCGAATATTTCACAAAGTGGATCGAAGCTGTTCCACTTACCCAAGTCACCAGCAAGCAGATCGCCTCATTCATCCTCAACTACATCATCTGCCGGTATGGTGTACCCATGTCCATCGTCATAGATAACAATCTTCCTTTCAAAAATCAGGATGTCCGTGAACTTTGTGAGAAATTTCATATCCAACACCACTTTTCCACTCCCTATTACCCACAAGGCAATGGCCAGGCCGAAGCATCCAATAAAAACATATTAAGAATCCTCAAGAAGATAGTCAATAATGCCGGCCATGATTGGCATGTTCAACTAAATCCAACGCTATGGGCATATCGAACTAGCATTCGAACCCCTACAGGTGCAACTCCTTATTCATTGGTCTATGGTGCAGAAGCTAGAATGCCCAAAAACTAACCCCACTGCTGATAGGAATTTAGTCAAACAGTTTGCAGCCAACTCGTTATTCCTCCGTTTAATGTTTCAATGTTTTTTTTTGTTTTTAAGTCTTTGCACAGGTATGAAACCACATAACATGAACTAAAAAGAATTTACAATAATAGGCAAGCTGGAAATTGAACTACTGCTGTTATAATATTATTTCCAGAATTACAAAATCAAATACATAGCAGGTTATTTTCAACTCACTAAATACTCCAGCATTTTGACATAATGTACCAACCAAAGTTTCTAATTCTGTTGCTACAGTAACATGAATAGTGTTGCATGAATAGTGCCAGGTGAATAGTGCCATGTGAATAGTGCCAGGTGAATAGTGCTGCATGAATAGTACCCATGTGAATAGTGTCACGTGAATAGTACCCACGTGAATAGTGTCGCGTGAATAGTACCTGCGTGAATAGTGTCGCGGCTTGTAGCTGGAAATGCAACCAAATAATGTTGTTGCTTGTAGCTAGAAAAAAGCACCCAATTTGCCTGTAAATGAAGCTGATAGCAAAGGATTCCAAAGGCCAAACCCCAAGGGAATGACGTTTAGAATGTCACAAGAGAGGATAGACGTCCTCTAATGCCAAGAACGGATCTGCAACTCACACACCAAATTCTTCTCATATTCCACATGCCCAATGAAGCCACAAAAGCTCCCTTTTATTCTTTCTCCAAGGGGCGACCCAACTCACTCAAGCAATGTGGGATAAAACATGTTCAATATAAAACATATTGAAATATTCACTTATGTCTCCCTTGGTTGCCCCTTTGATTTACACATATCTCCATAAAATAAATATTAAAGTAACACTTTAATATTTTACAATTAAATTAAATGTTACTTTAATAAAACTTCAGGCATTAAAATATATTAGCAATCAGACTCCGAATAGCGTGAGTGATAGCTCGTCGGAAAGCTCTCGCCAAGGAGTATCAAATCCAATCACCAAAACTAGCCCCCGTTGTGTCCTGCTGACTTACTAAAAATAGTAAGTATGCCTGAAACTAAGTAAATCAACTTCGTTTTGGCCCAAACTGGAAATGACTAGGCCAAAACACTCCAGGATCCCTTTAAACCCTTCATTAGCCCTCGGGACCATGTAGAGCTAGGCTAACGCACATATACTTGGTCAATCTACTAGAGTGGGGACATTACAAACTGCAACCAATCACAACACCATGGCCTTTTTGTCAATGGGGCCTTGACCTTGTGGGTAAGATTCATCCCTATTCATCCAACGGCCATAAATTCATTATTACCACCATCGAATATTTCACAAAGTGGATCGAAGCTGTTCCACTTACCCAAGTCACCGGCAAGCAGATTGCCTCATTCATCCTCAACTACATCATCTGCCGATATGGTGTACCCATGTCCATCATCACAGATAACAATCTTCCTTTCAAAAATCAGGATGTCTGTGAACTTTGTGAGAAATTTGATATCCAACACCACTTTTCCACTCCCTATTACCCACAAGGCAATGGTCAGGCCGAAGCATCCAATAAAAACATATTAAGAATCGTCAAGAAGACAGTCAATGATGTCGGCCGTGATTGGCATGTTCAACTAAATCCAGCGCTATGGGCATATCGGACTAGCATTCAAACCCCTACAGGTGCAACTCCTTATTCATTGGTCTATGGTGCAGAAGCTATCTTGCCTATTGAGGTCAAGATACCATCACTACGGGTTTCCTTGCACAATCTCATCGATGATGAAGCATACAGAGTATCCCGTCTTCAGGACTTGGAACTACTTGATGAGAAACGACAAGCTGCATACAACCATCTCAAAGCCTATCAGTAGCGCATGAGTAGAAGCTACAATCACTGAGTTAGATCTCGTACATTTGAGGTAGGTGATCTTGTTCTACGCGAGAATTCTCGCAACCAACCAAACAAAGAACATCAGGGCAAGTTTGAATCAAACTGGCTGGGCCCATATGTTGTCACTGCTGTATTCGGGTCTGGGGCATATCAGTTGGTGACATCAGAAGGAGAACCACTCGCAGATCCAATCAACAACATGCACCTCAAACGGTTTTATACCTAAGCTATACAGAGCATCAGGCTCCCCTGCATATCAGAAAATACCAAAAACATTCAGAAAAATGTCCTAAAGAAATACAAAAACATTCAAAAAAGTAAAGAAAAAATCATGCATCCAAACGGTGAACAACCACTTCGGTGGCACCTTGGGTAAGTACGATGGTGAAAACCTGGCAAACAGGTGCCACTTGTAAAGGCAATGGCTCTAGTATCTTTCAGGCTCGTTGCGATCACATTCATATATACACACATCCATCCATCAACCATGGCTTGCTATTTGATCTGCAATAAGAGAAAGTACTTCATGCGTCTTGCATCCCACTTTTTCATAGTCATGTCTATACTTGGGGGCAATACCCTTAAAATCTAGTTGGTGGAAGTGGATTCTACATTACTGGTGATTCATTGGCAAAAACATTCAAAACATCTCACAAAATCCAAAAAACATTAAAAAATGTCTCACAAAATCCAAAAAAACATTAAAAAATGTCTCACAAAATCCAAAAAAAAACATTCAAAAATGTCTCACAAAATCCAAAAAACATTCAAAAATGTCTCACAAAATCCAAAAAACATTCAAAAATGTCTCACAAAATCCAAAAACATCCAAAATTGTTCCACAAAATCCCCCCCCCCCCAAAAAATCAGAAAACATCGAAAATCAAAACAAAAACATGGCAACACCTTGTACATATTCATCCGAGCAGATGCAAAACAAACATTGACGCAATACTCACACAATGACCATTTATCAATTGACCAAACAATCAACATCAACAATCAACAAACTGTCTTCAACAAGGATGCATCCTTCCTTATCAAAACAAAGACAGAAAGTGACGTTTTCTTTGACAAGAAAATTATGTTCAGCTATCAAATGCTTGGTTGATTTGTGAGTACAATCCTTTGTTTCTCTGTATCGGGATCTTTCAGCATTGTTTTGTATCGTTTGCGCATTATTTCCGATGAAGTTCTGGGGCATGTGCTAATGGTGTCTACGTGGGAAGCTCACTAAGTTACATGATCTTATGCAAAATGTCATAGATCACTATTGCAATAATATTGTAGTCACACAAATCTGTCCATTTTAATTAAATGAATATTTTGTATTTATTTGATTAAAAATCCACTAGCCATCAGTTAATTAAATAAATATTTAATTAATTCATCTCCAAACATTCTTCTATTAATTAAATAAATTATTCAATTTATTTTAATTAATTCATTAAAATCAAATTCCAATCAATTAAATAAATAAAATCAATTTATTTAATTAAATCCCCCTTTTTCCTCTTTTAAATGAATTAAATCAAACATTTATTTAAATCATTTATCCCCCCCCACTTGCATTTTCCTACAAATGCAACTTGCACACATTTATTGAAATAAATGAATTTTTATTTTCAATAAAATCCTATTTTCCCTCACCCACCAAATCCACTTGCAAATTCTAATCCCCTTCTAGATTCTTCTAACCCCTTCCTAATTAGCCTAATCCATCCCCTAATTATTGTCACATTCCTAAGCAAAATGGAGTCACTTCTCAAAGACTCCAAAGTCTTTGAAAAACATTTAATGCTTTGTGTGTTCAACAAATTAACTCCAAAGTCTTCCGAGACCACTAATGGCTCTTACATGACCATTTATGGCTCTTACATAACCATTTATGGTTATTTCAAACTTGTCTCCCCAAACATTTATTGTTTTGACCATATTCATCCATTTCACATTTACACAAGAGTTTATCCATTTAATAAAATCTTTATTCCTTGAATAAAGAGTTTATTCATTTAACCAACCTTGACTTTAACTCCCAAGGTCATTTCAAGCATTAAATGCTTATTCCCTCTCCTTTCAACCTATCTCACATTGACACTTGTCATTCTGGGATTGGGTTGAAAGCCCTCACATGGATTTGAAATCATTCAATCTTGACCCTTGTTGAGATTGCTCAATCTCAACCATCCATTGCTCCATTTTTCCTATAAATAGAGCTCATTTCTTCATAATCCAAATCCTGAAAACTTATATGCATTTAAGCTATAGGCATTTTAAGAGAGCATTTAGCATAGCAAACTCATGTATCGTTGTTTTGGTTAAAATATATCATTTTAGCATCAATATCATAGTATTAGTTTTTCATATCATATTTGGAGCACAATACTACAATCTCAATCCTCCATAAGCATCCATAGTGCAAAAAGCTGCTGAGAGCTACACTATTTTGGAACTTGGAGAGGACAGGAACAAGGGAGAAAGAAACTAAGAGCATGTTAGGAGGTATTTGGAGATGCCTCATCATGTTTGCTTTGTTAGTTAAATATGCTTTCATGTTTTTAGTGTCTCTCTTGGTATGCCTTTTTAGATTAGTTTTTGATTGACTAACACTAATGATCTTTTGGTTTTCGTGTGTTGTTTGTCATTGGCTAACCTTGTTCATTTAGGAGGGCATCAAATATCATTACATAATTTCATTTACAATGATATACCATGTCTGCTTAAGACCAAAACAATAATAACAAATCCATAAATCATCTCGAATCATCTAGGTAACTTGTAGAGTACACGCTAGCATGATATTGGTCCATAACCTAGATAGGTACCAGACCTATTCTAGGTCCATCACGCCAAAACAATGTCTTCAAGCATTTGAAGCACGATCAAAGAACATCTTTAGCATCCTGAAATTCTCTAAGAAGATGCACCAACACCAAATGTGCATCTTGTCACGATTCCTCAATGAAGCTCTACCGGTAAGGGTTTACCAGAGTGTATGATAACATCCAATTACCAAGCCAATACCAACTGACCAAAACATGCTCATGGAACATATAACTCATGAAATCCAATATACTTTACTGATCCAAACATGCCAGAAGTGTCAACAAATAATCTCTTCTGCTAGTAACACAAGATCTTCTACTGGTAACCAAAACTTGTCTACCAGTAACCATCCATATCAGCTAGTGTTGACATCAATGATAAAAAATAGTGCAACACATAATCAATTCATCCATAATGCCAACATATTAATCCCAAAAAGAGAAGGTATGAATGAAGTCATTATGCATCTCATGCCAATTTCTTCTTTCAAATCTTATTTCCCAATTGATGTACCAAGTTTGTACTACCAAAGTTAAGGTCCAATAGAATAATTGTATATATACTCTAGTGGAATATTGTCAACATCAATTCCATGTTGTGATACATATTGATTGCTTGATTTTTGGTGTGATGGATCCATTATATTTAAGAATTAACGAGTATTCCTCTTCTTTAATATACTTTACTTTAATCATGATTTTAAGAACATTCTAGCGAGGAAAACAGCTTCAATTTAGTCATATGGTGATCGCATGTTATTTGGATACTTTGCCTCAACAAAACAATGTTCCTACTATGCACATAAATGAGCCCTCCCCCACCCTTACCTCCTTCTAATAGTCCTGAGGACTTAGATGATAATATTTTATGGACTGGTGTACAAAGGCGAAAGAAGAATCCTCCTAATCTCATACTAGTGTGAAGGGTGCAACATTAATAAGAATTAATAATCCTCCTAATCTCATACTAGTGTGAAGGGTGCAACATTAATAAGCATTAGGAATGACACTATCTTGTATGGAACTTGGGGTATCCCATTGCTTCTTACTTTTAGGTTGTTTTGTATGGTAGCTTAGTTGCAATTGAATCAGTTTATTCCATTTTGTTGGTTTGTTTGACTTATCTCAGAACTCATGATACTTGTTCTAATTACTTATTGACTATTCCATTACACAAACATTTGAACCCTTTCAAAACCCATTTTTACAAACATAAAAAACAAATCAAAATGTGAAATATAATAAAACTTCAATGTATTTTTGTAACCACTAGAAGCATATTTACTAAGATATACAATATGAATGCTCCATTAAACAAGAATAAAAACAAAAAAAATTGCTTTACTACCACTTACTAAAATTTAGAGAATGATAAGTCAAATAGTTCCTTGATTTTCAAAATTGTAACTCATTATTTGATAATACAAATATTGCATCATTGGATCTCCATCTTCTATGGAATTGAACCATTTATTAGTTCGTGTCTAGAACTATAGTTGAGTGCTTTGTTCTTAACTAGTAATTAATCTACATTTATCTAGCCAATCAAACTTCAAAATTTTCTTTACTAAATTTATTTTCATATATGAACAATCTACTCAAATTTTAATGAATGACAATAAAAATTTAATAGTGTCTAATTTAGATTGGCTTGCCAATTCTTATATGAAGATTTCAATTCCTTCATACAAATTTCAACATGAGAGAACACACAATTATCTATGTGTGGTGTCTGATATGAGTAAAAAAATATAGTTTTGAGTTTGACAAAATCAGGACCTCCAATTAGCTTCCTTGTTATTGGCTACATTCCTCGTTTGTGACCAATAGACGAGAAATTAGAATTACTTTTCCAAGATTGGTATCCTGCTTTTTGCGCGTTGGGGGCACCACATATTTGCCTTGAATGCTTTTTATTGGAGCTAAATGGGACAATATTAAGATCATAGGCTTTTTGTCAAATTGTTTTCTAAAGGTAAAGTCTACCAAATCTCAAGATGGGCTCTTTTTCTAATGCAATATCATTGTAATTCCTCAATTTTGGTTTAACTTTATTGTTATGTTTTGTTTGTTAATCAAGCTTTTTTTATTTTGGTTTGTAGTTGTTAGTCACTCTCATTTGTCAATACCATCCATAATTAGAGTGATTTAACCTTAGGTAAACTTCCTGTCACCGCATGAGTAGGAAGACAAATAGTTGGTAGAATTAGTTGGTAGATAGTTATAGACTTATAATAATTGATCAATTATAGGGGCCATTAATATAAAGAAAGGAATGTTGTCTTGTGGGGGGTTCGAACATCATGAATGGAAAGGACTGGCTTGTGGAATCGAAGTACAAGAATCCAATTGGAGAGTAGAAGAAGGTAGAGCCTTGAGGGATCGATGGTGAAACAGTTTCAGATTGAGGCATTTGCATAATAGTACAATAGGAGAGTAAAAAAATGGATTTGTTAGAAGATAAAAGCTCGATCTGAGAAGGATCAATTTCCTTTTGTAGTTCAAGAATTTGGATAGAGTGGATATGATAGCCTATTCCATTTCTCCAAGTTGAGAGTTGATCTTTCTGAGAGTTTGTGTTTTGGTAAAAACTAAATGAATTAAAGAAATGATCAAACAATCATTTGAAGAATTACAAAATATGACGTTTCTATTATGAAACAATCATAAATTAAAGAAAGTAGAAACTAACTAATATGTACATTATGTTACATAACTGATCATTAATAATAAATAATTGAAGATATTATTCTAATACCCTCCCTTAATGATCAATCTGTCAACTACACTAAGTTGCCTGCCTGGGTGCAAAGAATTGGTGAGGATATCTATTGTTTGATCCACCGTTGGAAGATACAAAAATTGAATTGATATGTCTTCAACCATCTTTTGAATGATGTGACAACAAAGTTCAACATTCTTGGTTCTATCATGGAACACTGGATTCTTGGCCAGTCTGAGCTCCTCTTGATTATCACAGTAAAGAGGAGTAGGATCTTCTTGAGACATCTACATGTCTGAAAGCATCCTCGGAAGCCAAACTGCCTCACAAGCTACCTTAGATGTTCCTTGATACTCTACTTCTGTTGAGGAAAGAGTCACTATTGGCATTTGGATGAAGATTGTATTGATGAACTATAGTGTTATCATTGATGTCAATTATAACCAGTAATGATGTTGTTATGATGTTCTTTTACAACTGGTAGGTGAGCTAGTGAAGGAAACTGATATTACTTGAGAAGTAGTGAGATCAACCAGTAACCCTACTTGTTGATGTGCTAAACCCTAATCGATGGAGCTTGATGAACGGTAATGATTATGCCACATATGCATGTTGTATGTGAAGAGTTTCAAATGGTTTTTGGTGCGTAGAGATAACGGTTTTATCTTGGGAATGAGCGAGTACATTTCATGAAGTGGAAACCATGTGATGATTTACATGAATCGATCAAGCGGTGATCAAGGAGCGGTCAAGGTTGTCTTGAACAATGTGCAATGATTGCTATGTAATCCAACGGTCATACTTGAACCAATTTGTTTGTAATCTCTATGAGATCTTAGGTTTGTGATGTGTTACCGACCTATTGTTTTGCTTATAAGGTCGATGAGTTGTTTTGTTGTAGTGTTGAGAATTTTGGTTAAGTGTAAGTGTGATTGGTTGCCAAACTAGAAGGTGTATCTGTAGTATGTGTGAAGGCAGATAGAAGCATGAAAATGATTTGATCAAGTAGAGTAGTGCTATTCACCAAATCAACAAACCCCCGATGTTCTCTAATAATTACAACAGTCAAATCCCTTAACCGAGTAAGCTTTAACAGGCTTAGTGCTATTTAAATCCTCTAACTAGGTGATCCATTAGCTTGGATTTCAAATCCTCTACAAAGGTTACTCCTAATAGGGTATTGCTTCTAATAGGGCATTATAGTGAATCCCTTAACCGGGTGGTCCCTAACATGATCTGTTCCTAACAAGACTTTTTGTAAAGCTTTAACAGGCTTGGCTCCTAATAGGGTGAACTTCAGAAGAGTTCAGAATACTTGTGGGTATTCATCCCCACTGTGGTTTTTCCCATTTGGGTTTCCATGTCAAAATCATTGTGTCAAGTGGTGAATGGTTTTTGTGGTTATGTTTGCTATGGTTAATTTGCTTAACTGCTAAATCCACTTAGATATGATAAGATGATCGACAATAATCTGAAATATGCTTTTACTATTGTTAGTAAAGTATTTGAATGTTTTTGTTAAAAGGTTTTGAGAGTTTAAGAGCTTTTATACTGTTATTCTGTTATGATAGTCAACTGGTATACTTGATAGTGATATTGCAATTTGTAGTTCAGTGTTTGAACCAGTTAGTTCTGAGATTGACTTGTGAGATTGTTATTGAGTTTGTTGAAATTTTAGTCAGTTTTCTATCTACTGATTCACCCCCTTCTCAGTAGTTGTCCGGATCCTTATTTTAATTCATCGTACCATCAATCACCACCTATTGCTTTTTGCTAGTCCATGTGACTGCATCAGATCCGAAACTAAAAACATACCCAGAGGTTGATTTTTTATCATCAATGGAACTTGCCAATCTGTGTTTGTAAAACCAATGAGCCTAGGATCGCAACTTCTACTATATAGAAGGCCAAAATCAGAAGTGCCCTTCACATAACACAACATACGCTTCACTGCTACCTAATGATCAACCTTGGGGGCTATCATGAAGCATGCAATGTAGCTCACTGCAAAACTGAGATCAAGCCTAGTATCAGTAAGATAGATGAGACTACCCACCAGTTGCTTGAATGTTGATTCATCCACCACAGGTGAATCTGATTTGGCTGTCCACTTCAACCGTTTCTCCATAGGTGTGGATGCAGGTTTGCAATCTTGCATCCAAAACTTGTACAACAAACCACAAACATATTTTGACTGAGATATGAAGATACTCCCTACAGTCTGCCAAAATTCAAAAAGTCCCAAGTCTATCATGTCAAAGGATTGGCACAAACTTTGTTTGATTTGATCGATCAAAAGTGCCAAACTACCAATGATAATCAAGTTATCAACATAGACAACAAAGAGGAGAATATCACCACTAGTGTTTTTGACATACAAATTAGAATCAGATGGATTACTTTGAAAGTCATTATCTATCAGGTACATGTCAATTTTGATGTAATGGGCCCAAGGAGCCTGTTTGAGGCCATAGAGTTCTTTCACCAGTCTGCACACTTGATGTTCTTTTCCAACAACCTTGAATCCTGGAGGCTGTGTCATGTAGACTTCTTCCTATAACTCATCATTGAGGAATGAACTCTTAACATCCATCTGATGGACTTTCCAACCAAACTGAGCTGCTAAGGCAAGGACAAGATGAATGGTACTCATCTTAGTTGTAGGAGAAAAAGTCTCCTCATAGTCAATGCCTTCCTTATATGAGAAACCCTTAGCAATGAGATAATGTTTGTACTTTTCTAGGGTTCTATCAACTTTGTAATTAACTTTATACACCCATTTGCAGCTAATGGGCTTCTACCCTAGTGGATGATCAGAAAAGACCCAAGTGTTGTTCTTCAAAAGACTCTGGTGTTCAACTTTCATAGCCTTTTCCCACTTAGAAATTCTTTTAGCCTCAAAATATGTTTGGACCTACAAAATACTACAAATATTGGCCATGAGAAAAAAATTGACTGTATTTTGCTACTTGCTCTTATTCCTGGAAGATCTACCTACAATGAGCTCATCGAGATGAAGATCGCTTATGGTCTTAGCCCACCATTTAGGTCGGAGAGTAGAAGAACCAACATTAGATGCAGGAGGAATAACTGCAACTGAATCTAGAACAAGTGGAAGCTTAAAATCATTTGAGGAAATTCAGGTAGTTTATCATCAAATTCAAATTTTGCATCATCCCTCCCATTAGGTGAACCTAAAGGAAGAGAAACACCCAAATTAGTAGCCTTCAAAGGTTGACCCTCAAAATTCTGCACAAACGAGGAAAGCTGAAAAGGTCCTCATTCTTCATCAAAGACAACATCATGAATAAAAATGAAATGATCGATGTCTACATCAATTAGCCGATAAGCCTTGTGGTTGTTAATGAATCCCGTGAACATATGTTTCTAACTCTTGGAATCCAATTTGGAACATTTGGCATCTGGAATGCAAACATATGCTAAAGAGCCAAAGACTTTTAGATGATTGATCTTGGGTTTGCGACCAACCCATGCTTCCTGGGGAGTCCTCCTCTTAACAACCTATGTGGGAGATCGATTAAAGAGCTAGACTATTGTGTATATTGCTTCTACCCAATATTTATTGGGAACGTTCCTGTGTTCCAACATTGAGCTAGCCATTTTAGCTATAGTGCAGTTGCGACGCTCTATAACATCATTCTGCTAAGGAGTGTAAGGTGTGGTTAACTTGTGTTTGATGCCACTAGTATCATAGAAATTGGAGAAAGCAGTAGAACAAAATTCCCCCCCATTATTTGACCTAAGATTGACTATGGGACTCTCTATTAAGGCCTTAAACTTCTAGAATATAGTAAACACATCTAATTTCTGTCTAAAAAAGCACACCCACATTTATGACTAAAATCATCAATAAAAAGCAAGAAATACCTAGAACTAGTAACAAAAGGAGTATTCATTGGACCATATGCATTAGTGTGAACCAATTGTAGTACCTTTGAGGATCACCATGAGTCACCATCCTTGAATGGTGTCTTGTGTTGCTTTCCAGCCTAACAAGCTCCACAAACTCAGTGATTCTGAGTTTGAATCTTAGGTAAGCCAACAACTAAATCCTCCCGAACAAGCTGAGAAAGATAATAAATGTTTAGGTGGTCGTACTTGTTGTGATGTTTTCACACATCGTCCCATAGCAAATGGGCCCCCCTACTTTGTGGGTCCTCTTGGTCTTTTGGTTGTGTTTCTCTAGGTCCTTTCATAGTAGTCTCTTCAATCCCCTTGATTTGCAAGTGTTTTGGGTGAATTTGATCAAGTCTGCAAGTCGTTTGAGAAAAATTGGCTAAGTCTGGAACTCATTTGGTCCATTTTAGAGTTTCGCCCTTCAAACTTATATTTGAGGTCTTTACTTATGGTTTTGAAAAAATTGAACATTGCATTGGAATCAAGACCCTTCAATGAAGCTACCAGTGAAATTTGAGCAAACTTTCTATTGTTAGAAAGTTCCTACTTTTTAGAGAACTTTACTGCCTCCCGGATTGCCTTTATTTTGAAAAAAAACAAACTGACTATTTTTAGTAAGTCTAATCCTACTCCGATTTGCCCTAATTTTGATGTTTTGAAGTACTTACTAGTTTTAGTAAGTCTATTTTTGGCAAGTTCTTCATGGGCAAGGGTCTTGACACTGAAGATTGAACATTCCTAAATATTTATCTAAATGCAAAAAGTTGAAAAAGCAGGCAGTTGCTCGTAAAAATGACTGTCTAGATTCATTCCAGAAGTGGAAAAGCTCGAAAAATATTCTAAGGCAAAGAAAATCATTTCAATCTCAAATTGGCATCCAAATTTGGAAAGTGAGTGAAAATTGGCCAAATCTAGTGAAGAATCAATGAAAAATCCTTACGTTGGAAAAAGGGGTCCCAAAATGGATGGGCAACAAATGGAGGTCTTGGAGGAATTTTACTCTAAGACAGGGAATCCTTCACCCATCGAAAGTTCATTCCAAGAGATAGGGTGCTAAAATGGGTCATGGAGGAATTTTCCTTCATGACCAAAATTTATGTGCTCCATGAGTTTGGGGCCCAAGTGTGGGTGGAGAGCGCTAGAAGGGAGTAGTGGAGAATTTTTCCTCCAAACATGAATTTGTCCACACCATCAAAACAACGCCCATGACCAAGTGAGAAGTGCCAAAGTGAGGTCATGGAGGAATTTTTTCCTCCATGACAAAATTACTGCATCATTTGAATTCAACACCCAAGATATCTTCTTCCATTTACAAACCCCATACAATGAAAAGGATCAAAATAGGTATAGAGACAAACTGTGGTTCCAAGATTAAGAAAAATCGATAAGATTTAATAGCCAATTTAGCTCGCTCCAAATGTCATTCTAGGGTCGTAGATTAATGAAAGGTATAATGGTTGTCTACTCAAGGGATGAAGATAGCAAGCCAAGTGGAAATGAGTTTAGGTAGAACACATGAAAATAAATCTATTGCAAATCAAAATGGAACTGACGACAGGAACTATCACTTCCTAGCGACCAGAATGACAGGAACTATGTAGAAATTGTAGCAAACTTTGAAACAACTTTGACACAAACCATAAAATTAAATATGAAACATGGAAACCAATTCAAATTAAATAACAACTATAGAAATTACAACAAAGTCTAAAACAAAAACCTTAATATGCATCGCTAAATTCTTAGTGATTAAATATGAAGCAAAAGAATTAATTATAAATACAAACTAAAAAGCTCGTGATACTTGAAATACCAATCTGAAATGATGCATAATGTAAACGATTACAAACACACACACACCTTACAGAATAATAAAATATATACATTCGGTGGCTGAGAGTGGGCGCCCTTCCTCCCACCAAACTAATTGATGCAGACGAATTCTTAGATCAAATCAGAACAACAATATTATATTTTTTAATAATATGATTCATACCTCCCCCCCTTGCCTGTACATGCGATGGATTTTATAGTCTTTTACATGTAAAACTGAATATGGCTATTTTATGTGTACTGTTCACAAGCTTATGGTTGAAGTTTGTTGAACAGTTTCTGGAAAATAATGAATGGCTTGTAACCATTCCCTCAAAACCGATTCCATAACAAAATGCAATTTCAGTCGAAACAAGATCACAGAATTATCCACAGTTGAAGAAGTCTGCTATGATTTTATGACGTGGAAAGGGGATATAATAGCTGGCAGTTTGAAGTAGAAGCATTCAATCAAAAGTAGTTATGGATTTACGTGGACTTCATCCTTCCTTCACAGCTGAAGCATATGTTGCAGGAAATATAGTAATGTGGGAAATAAATATTGAAGTATAACATTGGCATAGTGGCATGTGGATGAAGAATTGTTTGAGCAATTAATTTTGTATCAACATGAAGCACTGAATATCTCCGTGCCAATTCAGCATAAAGATCCTGTAGCAGCAGCAGCAAGAACCCAAAATAACTTGACGACTAATTTATTTCCAAATTTTTCATAATTTTATCATAAAACTATATTAAATACTTCTTATGTATTTCAATCATAAGTAGCATAAATGGTATGATCTCTGGATACTAGTAAATGTCTCAAGTTGCCTCAAGAATTCCAGCAACACCATCCTATTGGTAGGATACGTTGGGATTTTGTAAGGGCATCCAACGAATTCTTAAATTCGCAAATATGTAACCCTTGGATACTGGCTGATCAAGTCCTTGGATTCTTGTGATAGCCTCTGATGCATGCCCTCTTGCAAGGTTCTTGTGATATACATGAGAAAGGCATCATTGGCTCGCTTGAAATGATATTTTTCTTTTAAGTGTAGTTGTGGATAACAATCACACACTAAACCTCTAGCTATGATATTTTCCATGGTCTGCTTGTCTGGTTGCATTTTTTCTTGACCTCTCAGAAGGCATATAGATGCTACCAGTAAAATTTTTATTAAAATATCCTCTAGCTATGTTAGGTCTGTAAATTTTTTGCATAATCAATATAATGCTGGCTCTGCCTTTACCAATAAAAAAAAACAATCACACACTAAACTAATTCTCCTTATTTCATACCATTCCCTTGCAAACCAAATCTTTGTACCTATAAGTCCTTACAAGTGAATAAATGACGTATGAACTCATATAGAAAGACTTTGTTATTTCTAAATTCCTTAATTGTTCATCAATATTGTCACTTATAATTTTAGCCCAGTTTATCATTTTGACACAAGTTGTGACTTCATTAATTAAATAGTACATCCAAGGTTCAAATTGTGCACCTTGTTGGCTGCCCATAAACCTGTTCAATAACAAAATAAGATCCCCAAAATCCTCCTTGAAGTATGGTCGAAGAAGCTTTTTGGGCATCTTGCCATGGCATTGTCTTGCCTTTTCTAGCCACAATTTGTTGATGTTTATCTCACACTCTTCAGTTTGGTCCTCATATAATCTTGTGGCCTCTTCTTTAGTTTTCTAAATGGTTCAATGATATTCTAGAATGCCAAAGGCTTCCCTAATGGCAACATATTCCAGATTTGCCAATACTCTCCAATCTGGTGTCACAATCTCCCTTTCCAAAGTGTTGTAATGCTTAACACATTTGACGATTAATTCATGGCATTGGACTGTTGGAAGAAATCTAGCTGCTTGGATGATCTCATTTCTCATCATCCTCCTGGCAATAGGAATAGGCAACTGTCTGTCGAGTCCACACATCCTCCTTTTGAACTCCGTGAGATCGATGTGTCCAAGGTTGGTATCACACTTTGAAGACATCTTCGATTCAGGCTGGGATGTTTTATTTGCATGAAACTTCATTTGTGCTTTATTCTATGATCCCACTTCAGTTGCCATCTACAATCTGCAAAATCAAAACATTAAGTTAGAATCCTCATTTTGGGAGTAAATCCGAAGCTTTGATGGTATTGAGTTTTGGTTTTGGCTTCTTTCCTACTTCAGCCTTTCAATAATTAAGTTTTCATATTAATAACAAGTTGCAAGTGTGAAAAAGCGTTGTGAAATTGATTAGAATTTAGTGAAATTTAGTAAAACTTCGTCTAATTTGGTCTTTAAAAACCTGAATTTGGATTAACAACTCAGTCTGAAATTTGAAAATTAACCTGAAAAATCAAACTTGACTTTTGAAAATTGGATAAAAATCAGACTAATTCCCTGAAAATTGTCTCCTAAACATGAAAAAAAAAGCAGATCAAAACCCTTAGACAAATGCCTTGAAACTTTACCAAAAAGTAGAAATCGAACCAAAATACCCATGTCACCTTAGAAATGAGACAAGAAATGGATGGAACTCTCTAATTGGGACTGAAAAAACTTTAATCTTTCAATGCCTTGCAAACCTTCAAAATGCGTTTTTATTGCCTTCTACGACCTGCTCTGCAAAATGTGGAGTTTTTGAATGGAGTGAATGGCTAACTCATTCATTATAAGCATAATTCTTTCCAAAAGAAGGTCGATTTGTATTAGAAGTTTAATTTTGTCTTTCTAATTCTCATTCATTATAAGGATAATTCTTTCCAAAAGAAGGTCGATTTGTATTTAGAAGTTTAATTTTGTCTTTCTAATTCAGTTTTGATTTATTTCTCTTCTTCTCACATTTGTCAAGCTTGGAGACTTTTTAAAAGAATCAAATGCCTTGTTTCCTTTTAAATTCGATCGTCTTTCATCATTTTGGCGATTTTATATCTTGTCTTCAGTCGAACTTCATGAATCATTGTCTTTCCCAATCTCAAATCAAACTTCATGATTTTCTTTCCCAATCTCAAATCGGACTTTATGATTTTCTTTCCCAATCTCAAATTGGACTTTATCTTTTTCTTGACTTATTTGAATCAGACTTCATCCTTTTCTTGACTTGCTTGGATTGGACTTTGCACATTCTTTGGATAGTCCTATCTAGGCAAGTTGGACTTCACCATAGTTTTTACTTGCTCAAGGCAGACTTTGGACAATTTGTGGTTTGCTTGGATCAAACTTAGCATGCTTTATGACTTTTTGGATCAGACTTCATGAACTTTGAGCACTTCATGACTTTTCCATGATTACAAATTTCCTCGCGACTTAAACAATTTGCAACCAAATTTAGATTGTACTTTGAGCACTTCATGACTTTTTCATGATTACAAATTTCCTCGCGACTTAAACAAATTTTGAAGATCAATGCTTTTCTGGATAAGTTTTGAATTTGGATGAGATTTTCCCTTTATTTATCATCCTGGAGGTGCAAAATTTTTCTTTGGAAACCAAAAACCCCATGACCCTGAGTTGATCAACCTAACCCTAGGTCCCCCTTTCCAAAAATAGAAAAAGTGAGTATCCCTAGAAGATAGCAAAAACTTTCTAAAAATAGCCAATTTCAAGATCGGTCCCAAAGTGCCAAAAACAAAACTTCCTAAAAAAAGGAAAAAAAAAAAAAACTTCCTAAAAATAGAAAGTTTTCCAATTTGACTCTAAGCAATTGCGATTTTTTGTCCTTTGGACTCTTTAAGCACTTGGATGATGTCTGAACACTGTTCCGATCATGATCTCCTAATTAACTTGATGAGCTCCCAAAGAATTTGACTCTCTTATTGATGAGAGGTTTGGTGGCTTGAAATTACAATGCTTTGACAAAACCCTAAAAAGCAAAAATAGGGGGTCCCAATTTACAATGTGGCAGTGTGAAAAAGGTCACAACAAATCACATCATTGTTTTAAGGTTACTAATCCTCTTTTATTTATTGCCACCATAACGCATTCATATCATTGACTTTTTAGAAGTTTGTTTAGATTATACAAACCGCTTCATATTCTTATCTTATCGCTACCCATTATAATCATGAGGCCCTTCACTTTCATATTTGTTCCATGGACAATGACATTAGCTAAAATATACGTCTTGATCAATCATCATATTGTAGATATTCTTCAAAACCAAATCACATCTTTTGAAGTAACAAGGAAATCTTTCTTCCCAAAAGTTGCTACTGTAAAACTTGTTCCAATAACACCATATACCTGTTATTAAGTTGCTTCTCATATTACTATTGTTATTAATGAACCTTTATTTGATTGTTGTATACAAGCGCTATCTTCTCATAAACATAAGCATTGCGCCCTTTTTATTGATTGACAAGTATATCTAAATCTCTTTGAACTTGCTTAGTCTTCAAAACCGTTTGACACTGACACTAATATATAATCATGTCTTTTTGGATATGAATCATAGTTTGTCACTAGCGTTGATCATTGTTTGTCTTAAAACACAAAGTACTAAGTTACATGAGGAATCAATTCTTTAAACAAACACTACCTGTAACTATCGCTTCATATTGATCTCTTGTCTTATATTCTTTGTTTATCATTCTAAACTTCAAATTTCTTTTACATGGTAATTAGACATCAATATGCCTTATCTTGATTGCTTTATTTGACAGTAGGTAGACTTATCCCACAAATTAGTGGCCTTTGGCGTTAATGAGAAATACCTCATTTTCTTTTGACATTGATGACACTTAATCAATCTTGTCCATGCTAGTTTAACATTATTGACAATAGCAACACCCTTTGACATTAATGACAATATTTCCAACAACGTGGAACAATCCTATTACTAGAGATAGAGGCCCTCAGATTGATTTTATACTATAGGAAGGGTGGTTGTTCAAAGGAATCAAATTTTGCATACCTAGAGGATCCATGAGAGACAATTTACTAAAGGAGAAGCATAGTGGCAACTTAGTTAGACATTTTGAGCAAGATAAAACTTATTTGCAATAAAGTACCCATTACTATTGGCCAAAAATGTAAACAAATGTCAAGAAGTATCTGGAAAGATGTAAATTTTGTCAACATGCAAAAGGAAGGAGCCAAAATACTGGTTTGCATCAACCATTACTAATTCCATCTAGACCATGGGATTTTGCATAGATTTTATTTTGGGTTTGCCTCAAACTCAAAGGGGCAATGATTCTATATTTGTAGTTGTAGATAGGTTCTCTAAAATGGTTCATTTCATTCTATGTAAGAGGACTAGTGATGCTACCAATATTGCGAACTTGTTTTTCAAGGAAGTGGTAAGATTACATGGTATTCCAAGAAGTATCATATCTAATAGAGATGCCAAGTTTGTGGGGCATTTTGGAGGACTCTTTGGGAGAAATTGGGAACACAACTTAGTTTTACTTCAACCCATGACCCCCAAATGTATAGAAAAACTGAGGTAGTTAATAGGAGTTTGAGAAATATGTTGAGGTGCCTTGTTGGGAATACACCTAGAAATTGGGATTTGGCATTAGCACAAGCTGAGTTTGTCTATAATGATTCCCCAAATAGGAGTATAGGTTTCAATCCTTTTTATATTGTATAAGGAATTCATCCAAGGTTTATCTTTGAACTTAGAAATCTTGGTGATATGGAGAAGAGAAGTGTTAATGGAGAAGACTTTGCTAAAGTCATTCATGATCTTCATGAGGAGGTAGGTTAAAATGAATATAGAGAAAAACAATGAACACTACAAATAGTATGTTGATAAGAAGCAAAGAGAAATGCATTTTCAAATGGGTGATCTTGTGTTGTCTCACCTTAAGAAGAGATTTCCTCAAGGTGAATACAATAAATTGTGAATGAAGAAAATCAGTCGCTACAAAATCCTCAAAAAAATTTCAGGAAATGCCTATGAGATAGCCCTTCCTTTAAGCATGGGCATTTCGTCTATCTTTAATGTAGCAGATCTATATCTTTACAAAGGGGATGCAACAAAAGGTGCTACAGAGGAAGAGTTGCAATTCAATGGGGATCAAAAAGGAACCACATCAGCTCCGTTAAATATTGAATGCGTTTTTTATAGACAACTGTTTTTTATTAGAAAACAATGAGAAATAGGGTGCTAACCCTTTACAAAGCCAAAATTAAACAATGTTAACTATGGCACTGACCCTTTACATAGCCAAAAGGTTATAAAAAATAAAATAACAGCACAGAGGCTGCAAACGGGCCAAGCAAGAACCTAGCCCAAATCAAGAGTGGGGGGAAACACCCAAAACTTGACGAAGGGGAGGTTGGGAAAGGGAGGAAGATTTTCCCTTCCGCCTGTGACAAACAACCATCCATGCAACACTGTCATTAGGAGCATCCAAAGAAACAATAGGTGGGGAGGACCCTGCAAAAACACTGCTAGACTATTGCTACTGTGCAACAATAGACTGTTGCTGAAGAACAACAACATGAGCAGAATCGTCAGGAGAAGAGCGAAGTTGCGGAGCAGGAGCAATAGAAGTAGGAGCCAAAGGGGCAGAAGATTCCACGATAGCAGTATCATCAACAACAACAACATCGGCAGTAAGGGGTACCTCATCTTAGGAGGAGACATCATCCTCCAAAGAGGAGTCAACAAAAGCAGAATTAGAAGCATTAACTGTCAAGTGATCTTTAGTAGCATCCTTCCACCAAGTAGTAGCACCTCTGCGACGGGAGAAAGAACAGTTCGAAGCTAAGTGATCTGTTGAGAAACATCTTCGACAGCGAAAGGGGAGGTCCTCATAATCCAATGGTTGTGACCATGGCTTATCCCCAACCATCAGAACCACATCCCTAGGGAGGGGCAGAGATATGTTAATATCAATTAACAGATGGGCAAAGGTTAAATGACCCATGGAAGTCATGGCATCATCAACCTTAAAAAACTACCAATGGAGTTACTGATGGCCTCAAAGCAAGAAGGCTCCCAGAAATGGAGGGGAAGATTAAGAAGGCGGACCCAAACCGGATGAACAGTAAGAGATTTAGTGAGGGGGTTGAAGAAAGTTGTCCAGGGCTTAAGAGAAAGAGAGTGATCTCCCCAAGCCCACAATTTACTCAAAACCAAATCACGGTCAAGAGTAGAAGTAAAGGAGGCAATGAAAAAGCCTTTAGCACAAGGAAAAAGATCAATGCCATGAGAAACTAAAGGTTTCCAGGAGTCACTCACCCAATGATGTAGTTCTAGAAGGGAAGGCCAAAACCCAGCAAATCTACAAACCAAAACACAACGTTGGTAAAAATCAACATTTTCCATGACCTCCGGACCACAAACCACAACAAGGGAAGTCTTAGCACAAGGAAGAGGACAAACACCCTTGCAAGGATGAGCAACAAATCTGCCACTCGAGCAAAGCTTCGCCCAGCAGCAAAAGAAGAGGGTTTTGGAGGAACCGTGGCACCAATAGCACCAAAAGGACGATCCCCCAGACTAGCATGAGGTTCACCAACAGGAGCTACGGAAGCTGCAACTTCAATCGAAAGGGTATCCACAGTTCTGGAACCGTCAGAAGCAAGAGACCCCCCAGCAACAGTCGCTCAACGCACAACAAGCACATCATTACCAATACCCACAATGACAGATGGGTCAGCACGCAGTGAACGGGGGAATGTAGAGCCAGCCACGACGCCAATAGCACCAGCCCCAACAACAGACACAACTGGCGCAAGGGGCGGGGAGAGGAGGTGGAAGGGGGGCGCAAGGGGCGGGGAAGTGGGGACGGGAGGGAATCTGTAGCAGACAGGACATACTGGGGGACGAGGGACGAGAGGGAATCTGCAGCAGACAGGGCAGCGCCTACCTTCAAAAATAGATAGGCGGGAGAGTCGTTGGGGAGAGGCAGCAAGTCCATCTTAATGTTTCTTCAGATACAACACCTTGATAGATAACTGTTGAAAAGGACCCGCAAACAAGAATATCTTTGATATCTGTTAAATGGGAAAAATCATCCCTTGGAGGATGCTTCTTGGTTAACTGAACCAAAAATCACCAAGCTAGGTCATTTTGTTGTTGGACTCATGAGCACAAGGGAGCCTAATGCAATAGCATTGCTCGTTTTGTTTGTTAAGCAAGTTCTTGATTTTGGTTTGTAGTTGTTAATCACTCTCAGTTTATCAACATTGTCCATAATTAGAGTGATTTAACCTTCGGTTGTGCACAAAACATACTTCTTGTCACCACACGAGTAGGAAGACCACAGTTGATAGAATTGGTTGGTAGATAGTTATAGAGAGATCAGTTACAAAGATTGTTGATAAAAAGGAAGGAATGTTCTCTTGTCAAGGGTTTGACCATCATGAAAGGAAAGGATTGGCTTGTGGAATCGGCATACAACAAGCCAATTGGAGAGTAGAAGAAGGCAAAGCCTTGAGGAGTCGATGGTGGAAGAGTTGTTGATTGAGGCATTGCAGAATAGTCCAATAGAAGAGTAATAAATCGATCTATCAGAAGATAAAAGCATGATCGTAGAAGGATCGGTCTCCTTTTGTAATTCAAGACTTCAGATAGAGTGAATAAGATTGTCGATTATATTCTCTAAGTTGAGAGTTGATCTTTCTAAGACTTTGGACTGTTATGATAATTCATATTTCTAAGTATTTTTTATATCTCGCTTTGCCCCAAACTATTCTGGTTCCTGTCACAATCCCCCGGTCCCAGATTCAGTAGACCTAGTCGCATATTATTACAAATGTTTTTGAAATCGAAAGCTCTGTTTTAATTCTGAACTCCTATCATTATTTTGTCACCATGTTGTGATTATATGTTCCTGTCCTCCGTTAATCAGAAGGTTGCCATCATTTACTGACATCCTTTGCATACTAGTCACCATTACTATTAATTCACAAATTCATAGCTTGTACGTCCAAGAATCCTCTTCTTAAGTCAAATCACAAAAATATTTAGTATTTACAAGTACAAACAAGAAAAACTCACTCAATTCCATCCACTTGACAATGAGGTAACACTCACCACCCAATCTTCAAACTATTTTCATTGCCCTTGAATTTCTGCATATCAAGATAATTCAGAATCAATGAAGACGATAATGTGACTTATCTAGAGCTTCCTTATATTTCGTAATCAAACCCCCAACAAAATTGCCCTACCAAGTATGGCAGGAACTATACTGCAACTGCAATACAACACTTGTCAAAATCTACACTGTGAACACTCCATTAAACAAGAAAAAAGCCAGAAGAAAAATATTTTCCCTTACAACCAATTACTAATATCTAGAGAATGATAGATCAGATAGTTACTTGGTTGTCAAAATTGTAGCTCATTATTCAATAATACAAATACTTCATCGTTGGATCTTCATCTTCTATGGAATTGCAGGATTTCTCTGCCATAGATTAAACACAGCGTTCAAAAAGCTCTGTCTAAAGCTTTATTTTAAAAAATTCCAATACTTTAATTCCCTATAGTATCGTTGTCTCCTATCGACTCTCCAAAGGGAATGTATATTCCTAATATTCAACAGCCGATAGCATTTCATAAAGTCGTGACTCTATGCGAAAACAATAGGTGTCTTCTATAACCTTAATCGGTTACAAACCGATTAACAACACATTGTTTTATAAGCAAACCGAAGACAAATAGGATCGGTTATGTAGAACCGATACTAAACTAAATCGATCATGAAATAATAATTGATAATTATTGCAATCGGTTTCATAATCGATATTAACAAATCATAGTTAATTGTACATGAACTAATTCGAATATAATCAGTCAATAATCAAATAATCAAATAATTCAATATGACATGATAGGAAATTCAATATGATTAATAGATTAAATAAGGTTGATTAATTTATCAAATGTGTAAGTGGCCTATCATGTGTAAGGCTGATAGGCCACTTACACATTTGATCAGCAAAGTTGGTATCTAGAATTTCGCCTGAAGCTACATCTTTAACACTCCCTCTTAGCTAGGGAGAAATCCTTCTTAACCTTTAATGAGTTACATCACCTCATTGTGATGATTATCCACAACGGCTGCAACCATATGTGGAAAGGAAAAGATATCACATTACTTTACTGTGATATCAAGTATTATGGCTTATCCATAGATATCACCTCACATGATATCCACCATAGATATCACCTCACATGATATCCACCATTATGGCATATCCATAGATATCACCTCACGAGATATCAACCATTATGACACATCCATAGATATCACTTCACGTGATATCCACAATTATGGTTTATTCAACCGTTATTGTGAGATTGTCACCTAACAATAATGGTGAGATGTACAAGTGTTCATCATTGTGAGATTGTCACCTCACAATGATATTCACCATGGCTCATCTAGAGGGTAAGTACACAAGTACAAGAAAATCATCATGGTCTCTCTCACCTGATGTTTGTCATGGAGTCACACACATGACAATCACCATGAATCATATCAAAGGGTGAGATGAGAATTTCACCTTAAATCTTTCTTAAGGACAAATGCATTAACAAGAGTTTCCACTTTAAACATCTTATGAAGATAAGAATATATTAGTACAATAAAAATACAAGCAAATCAATGATACTGAGACTCAATCTCAGCTAGGGCTTCATTTTCCACCATATCAATCTTAGTACACCAACTTTACTCTGGATAGAGGCTTGGTGAGAATGTTTGTCGTCTGCTCATTAGTACCAATGTATCTCAACTGAATAACATTCCTTTCCACCATGTCTCTAACATAGTGATACTTGATCTCTACATGCTTTGTTCTGTCATAAAACATGAGATTGACAAAAAGCTTTATACAACTTTGATTATTACAATGGATAATTGTAGGCTCTAGAAATTGTGCAAACAATCCTACAAGAAGCTTTCTAAGCCACACAACTTCTTGTGGTCCCACACATGTTGCAATATACTCGGCCTCTGTAGAGCTTAGTGCCATTGAAGACTGTTTCCTGTTGCACTAGGAAATCATAGCAGAACTCAAATTGAAACAACAACTAGAAGTGCTCATCTGATCAGTGACACATCCTGCCTAATCAGAATCAGTATATCCATGCAGCTTCAAGTCCACATCAGAATATCTTAGGCCATATCCACCTGTGTCGCGCAAGTATCTCAGAATGTGTTTTGCTGCAACTAGATGTATTTGCTTTGGTTCACACATGAATTTGCTAAGTGAACTCACATCATAGCAAATATCTGGTCTAGTATTGACTAGGTACATCAAGGACCCAATCATCCACCAGATCCGAAGTAGCTGCAACCTCTCTTAACTTATGTAAGTTGGTTTCAATAGGTGTGGGCATGGATTTACAGTCCATCATACCAAATCTCTTTAGAATGTCAATGGTGTACTTCCCTTGACTCGAAATGATTCCATCAGATATCTGCCAAACTTCTAATCCAAGGAAGTGATGCAATAAACCAAGATCCTTCATCTCAAATTCAGAAGCTAAATCCTTCTTGCATTTGATAATAAGATGATCTTCTCTAGTAATAATTAAGTCATCAATATAAAGAATTAGGATTAATGCTTCTCCATTAATTACCTTGAAGTACAAGTTTGAATTTGCATCATTTTTTGAGAATCCCAAGCCTATCAGGTAACGATCAATCCTTTCATACCAAATATGTGGATCTTGCTTAAGGCCATACAATGCCTTCTTTGGCTTGCAAACATGAGACTCATTTCCATGTACCACAAATCCTTCAGGTTTCTCAATATATAATTCTTCCTCAATTACACCATTTAGAAAAGTTGTCTTTGAATCCATTTGATGAATCTTCCATCCTTTAGATGTTGCAATAGCAATGATGGTTTTGACTGAGGTATATTAGGCAACTGGAGCAAAGGTTTCCTCATAATCAATTCCCTCCTTCTAAGAGAATCCTCTAGCTACAAATTTGGCCTTGTATTTGTCAATACTACCATCAGTAGCATGTTTGATCTTAAAGAGCCATTTAGAAGAAACAACAGATTTACCTTCAGGTCTAGGTACAATGTCCCAAACATCATTCTTTAGAATTGATTGATACTCTTTTGTCATGACATTTTTCCAAACCTGTTGACTAGTAGCTTCCTCAACACTGGTAGGTTATGCTTCAATGATTTGACTCATCAATGCAACATAACTAGAGAACTTATGAGGTCTCTTACTTTCTCTAAACCTTTTGGGGTTGCAAAACTTTCAGCCTCTTGCATCATTTTCCTTGCCCAAAGAGGTCTTCTCCAATTTACAACAATATCTCTAGGCCGATCACTAGGATCCAAGGGCTCATTTGGATTATCACCTTCTTTAGGTTCATGAGTCTCCCTTTGAATCTTAGGAGTATGGTCTTCTTCCATATTTTGTGGAGGCTCTTGATCTTCACTATCCATCTCCATCTCATGAGTGTCCTTGGATTTTCTAAATGCAACATCCTCTTCAAATGTCACATCCCTACTTAATCAATTTTTGACCTGGAATATGGTTACAGGCCTTGCAAAGGTTGCGCATTGGGTAAAATCACTAAAGGTACATTTTATAGTAGTGAAAGTAGATCCAAATGTATTTTAGATCAACATCCTCTTCAAATGTCACATCCCTACTTAATCAATTTTTGACTTGGAATCTTAGTTGAGTTTTGGAAGGCCTGTAACCATCTTCTCCATTGTAGGTAATGCACGAAAGTGAAGGTGACCCAATCTTTTATGTCAAATCTCACAAGTACTTGATGAATCATGAAGTAAGGCTTGAGGAGGGAGAGTGCAAAGTCTATAAAGATATCCATGACGAACTCCAATGACTTGAGCTGTCTTAATTTTTGATTTCTTTGGCCATGCAAGGACTTTGCCATCTATGAGTGCTATTAGATATCCTTTGTCTTCAAAAGCTGATATGGAGACAATATTTTGCTTAATTCCCAGAACGAATAGTATATCATTCAATTTCAAGGAAATGCCTGAATTTAGGTGAAGAGAGGAGGTCCCAACTCCTTCCACAAAGTAACTAGTATCATCTCCAATGGTCACTTGTCCATTTGAAGTTCTCTCCACCAAGTCATTTAGATGTTCTCTATATCCCGTAATGTGGTGAGATGCACTACTGTCAATTATCCAAGTATTGTGATCAGTAGGCACATTACTTGAAAGGGATGAATAGAATATGAATCCATCTGAATCCTTTTGTGGAAGAGTTTCTCCAACATCTACAATGGAAGCTTGAGGCATAGTCTTAGTTGGACATTTCATTGCATAGTGACCATATTTGTCACATCTAAAGCATTGAATTTTTGAAATATCCTTCCTTCTTTTGAATGTAGAAGCACCATTTGATTCCTTATCTTTCTTCCTTTTGAAGTGTCTTTTCTTACCCTTCTTCTTTGAGGAGTGTGAGGCAAGAACATGAATATCTTCATTTGTAGAACTTTGACCAATGCCTCTTGTAACCAATCTTGACTCTTTTTGAATGCAGTCTGTCTTCAATAAATCAAACTTAGGAAGTTTTGATCTTGCGCTTATCCCTTGAATGAATGATTCTCATGAAGAAGGAAGACCATTGAGTGCCAACATGGTTAACTCTTTGTTCTCTATAGTGTGTGCAATGGTAGAGAGTTGATCTCTCAATTTTTTAATCCTCATGAAGTATGAGGTGATGGATTCGCCTTTTGTCATTTTGATGTGGTGAAGTTGTTGCTTTAATGCATGGGATAGGCTTATGTTGTTTATCTCATACATCTCCTCTAATGCTTTGAACATGCAATATGCTGTTTCCAACTTGAAGATAATTGGCACAATATTATCTTTCACTAAATCAACCAACATCTTCATTGCTTTATGATTCTTTCTCTTCCATTGAAGCTTCTCCTCCTTTTCGATTGGCTCTTCTATGGCTTTCTTCACGAATTCATCTAACTCATTTTCCCAAGGCAAGCATCATTCTAAACTTCCAAGATATGAAGTTTGATGCTCCTTCACGACGTTGGTAGAAGTAGTTGAACTTGAAGACAATAATGGAGGTTAACAAAATATATATATCCGCAATATATGTTGAATTCGCCATGAGTGAATATAATGAACTGCTGTGTGTATAAGTCACTGTTGGTATGTAATTCAATATGCCACAATATATATAGATAATCCGATCTGCAGAGTTATATATATATCCGCGATCTTTTGATGATGACAGATTGTTGAATGTTATCGAATTTCTCCAAGTTCGTGAAAATTACGGACTGTTATATACATAGACTATTGTATATTAATTCCCTATAGTATCGTTGTCTCCTATTGACTCTCAAAGGGAATGTATATTAGTAATATACAACAACCGATAGCATTTCATAAAGTTCGTGACTCTATGCGAAAACAATAGGTGTCTTTCTATAGCCTTAATCGGTTACAAACTGATTCACAACACAAATTATTTTAAAAGCAAACCGAAGACAAGTACTATCGGTTATGTAGAATCGATACTAAACTAAATCGATTATGAAATAATAATTGATAATTAATGCAATCGGTTTCATAATCGATATAAGCAAATCATAGTTAATTAATTGTACATGAACCGATTCGAATATAATCAATCAATAATCAAATAACTCAATATGGCATGATGGGAAATTCGATATGATTAATAGATTAAATAAGGTTGATTGATTTATCAAATGTGTAAGGCCAATATATCACTTACACATTTGATCTGCATAGTTGGTATCTAGGATTCCGACTAAAGCTACATCTTCAACACTAAGCACCAACTCAACAAGAGATACCAATCTCTTTGACTGAGAGGCTCCAACCTCTAGATCTCACAAAGTAGAAGGCACCAACATTCAAAATGCAAAGTAATTATAATGTTGTTGGATCTGCCCTAGATCCCTTCAAGCTCTTCAACAAAATCTGCCCTCTCCACACAAATCTGTCTTGAATTTCTGCTATCAAATCTCCACTCAGATCTACAATATGATATTCAAAATATGCTCACCTGCACTAACTTCACATGAATCTTCAATGATCTTCCCTCCAATGTTACTTCATAAACCAACTCAAATATTTGACAGATAAATTCAATAACTCTTTCTTTTTCCCTTTCATACACCAATAAATATGCTCTAAAGCAGACTCATTTTGCGATAGAATTAATGGTAAAATGACCTCTAAACTTCCTCTGTCTGTACCAGTAAATTCCTCTTCAAGCCAATGGTCATACCTCTTTAACCATGTTGGCCAACATGGTCATTTAATTCACTTCACCAAGATCGACCATCAACAAATAAATATTTATTATTTAATTCTACTCTTAGGAAGCAATAATATCTGCTCCAGAAATGCCTTCATCTCTACCTTTGTTTCTACTTTTATTAATGACAACTGCTTGATATCAATGACAAAATAATCCAACAATCTCCCCCTTTGTCATTGATGGAAGTCCTCCAAGAATAATCCCTTGAATGTAACAGGATGGCAAAAATACTTCTCCTGACTATAATCCTCCCCCTTACTCAAATTCTCCTCCTTTGACATCAATGGTAAAGGGTATTCAAAGCTAACTAAATAAGACAATGAATATCTCCCCATCAACATATATACTTCTCTTGAAAACTTAGCAAATGGATGAGAGTGACATCACTCCCAATTTCTCCCTCAGGTGCTCAAAAATCTCTTTTGGAAGAGGCTTTGTGAAAATGTCTACAATCTATTCCTTTGTAGCAACATACTCCAACTTTACTTGCTACTCAAGTACTTGCTCCCTCAAGAAATAAAACTTAATCAAAATATGTTTTGTCTTTGAGTGCATAACAAGATTTTTTGATGTGTTGATGGCACACATATTATCATAGAGTATGGGGATGAGAATCTCATACTCAACCTTGGTATCTTTCAATGCCTATTTCATCTATAGAACATGTGCACAACAAGATTTTGCAGCAATATATTCTTTCTTTTTTGTGGATAGCGACATTAATGTTTGTTTCTTGCTTAACCAAGATACAAGACAATTGACAAGGAAGAATGCACCTCCATTGGTTCTTTTCTTGACATCAATACTACCTGCTTAATCCACATCCATGTATGTTGTAAGGGTGAAATCTTCACCTCTTGGATGCCACAACTCAAAATACATAGCCCCCTTTAATATTTCAATATCTTTTTGATTGCATTGACATGTATTTCCTTTGAAGTTGCTTGAAACTGTGCCACCAAACCAATTGCTTGCATAATTTCAGACCTTGTAGCTATCGAGTATAACAAGCTTCCAATCATGGATCTATACATAGAATGATTTTCTATGGCAGATTCATCATATTTGCTCAATTTATAGAAAAAGACCATAAGACTACTTACAAGATTACAATCTTCTATTCTAACCTTATTTAACATAACTTTAGCATACTTGGTTTGAGAAATAAAGATCCCTTTATTTGTCTAAGAGGCTTGTGAACCAAGAAAGAAAGATAACTCACCAAGCATTAACATCTTGAATCCCTTTTGCATATTAGAAGAAAAGTCTTGACACATTCCCTCATAGTCTCCTCCAAAAATGATGTCATTTGCATAGACGACAACAATCAACAAATTATCTCCTTCATTCTTGATATATAAATTGTTGTCTACAATTCTTCTTTTGAACCTTTGCTCTTGAAGATGCTTGTCTAATCTTGAATACCAAGCCCTCAAGGATTGCTTTAGTCTTTAAAGAGCCTTCTTTAGTTTACATACATAATCCTTTTTTTTTTATGGGATGAACCCTTTAGGTTGTTCAATATACACTTCCTCTTTCAAATTTCCATTTAGAAAAGCTGATTTGGCATCCATTTCATAAACTTTGAAATTCTTGAAACTTGTAAGAGCTAAGAACATTCTGATAGCCTCTAATTGTGCAACAAGGGAAAATGTTTCTTCAAAGTCTATTCCTTCAACTTTTGCATAACCTTTGCTTGCAAGTCTTGCCTTGTTCCTTGTGACTTACCCATTTTCATTTAGCTTGTTTCAAAAAACCCACTTGGTTCCAACGACGTTCTTGTCCTTGAGTCTTGGGACAAGCTCCCAAGTTTTATTAGTCTATAATTGATTGCCTCCATAGCCTTGATTCAGTGCTTGCTTTCACTTGCTCCAGAAAAAAATATTTGGTTTTTGGAAAGCAAGCAAAAATGTGCATGTATGGATTTGTTAGCAAATCTCCTTGTCTGAATCTCTATATCTTTATCCCCAATGATCAAGTCTTCTAGATGATTCTTTTGGACAAATTTTAATGGATTCTTAGATGGTTCTTTTCATAGTGTCTTAGGATTTTATTGTTCAACCCTCTCTTTCTCAATTTCCTCCTATGTTTCTTCTTTGCAGACTTCCTTGGTTTGAGGAACAACTTCTAGGACTTCTTCATGATGTCTTCCATCAACTTTTAGATTTTCACTTACAATGATCTTGCGTAACCTCTCGTTGTAGCATTTGTAAGCTTTACTTCTTGTGGAGTAGCTAAGGAATATTCCTTCATCAACCCTAGCATCAAATTTGCTTAGATCTTCTTCATCTCTCCTTATGTAACATGTGCTTCCAAAAACTTTGAAATACTTAATTGTTGCAAGTCTCTCTTTCCATAACTTGTATGGCATTTTGGTATTGTTTACTTTGATTTGTGCATGATTCAAGATGTACATTGTTGTGTGAACCACATCTCTCCAAAAAGTGTCAACTAACTTTGATTTACTTAATATAGCTCTAGCCATTTGTTGGACTATTCTATTCTTTCTCTCAACTACTCCATTTTGTTCTTGAGTTCTCGTAGTTGAATATAGTCTCTTTATTCCATGTTTTTCATAGTATTATTCAAATTCATTTGAGTTAAATTCTCCTCCTTTGCCTGATCTAAGAAATTTGATCTTCAAGCCTAATTCATTCTCTCTACTAATATTTTAAATGCTTTAAACTTATCAAGAGCTTCAAATTTTTCTTTCAAAAAGGTAATCCAAGTCATTCTAAAGTAATCATCAATTAATATTATAAAATAACTCTCCTTGCATGCTTCTTGTTTACTCTCATAGACTACTCTCAAGAGTTGCCTTTTGAACACACTGATTGATTGAGACATCTCACAAATGTACTAGGTCATGCGTCAATCCATCTTCTCGTGTTTCTTCCTCATCACTTTTTGCTACTAGTACTTGTTCAAAGAATTGGCCCATTACTTCACCATCCTACCTATTTCCATTTTTGGTCACTCTCAGATCTCTAGGTTCGAACCAACAATAGTGCAAAAATGTTTAAAACACATGGCAGAAAGATTTATGCCTTTTTTATCTAATGTAACATGTACAATCATCCATATTACCTGTTTGTCGATACAACAAGAGTATATATGATTCTTGGTGGTTGGTTAAGATTGCTAATTGTTTGGAAACTACCACACTCTCGAGAACAACCCAATTATTGCCAATTATACTAACAAAATAAACCATTATTTATTTACTAGCGACAGTTTTTCTGACTACACTTCTTGTTCTGGTTGGATTACAAAGATCTATATGTATAATCTCCAATAGTTTCGATATTGAGTGTTCCCTTAATTTAAAACTCACTCTAGTTTGCTTCCCAAGTTGACATTTCTTGTGAGTAATATTTGTGCTCTTTAAAAAATTTGGCATGTCTCTCACTGCTACCTTATGGCTCATCTTGACAAGATTATCAAAGTTTAAGCGCCTCAATCTTCTATGCCATAACCAACTCTTGTGTAACATATTTGGCTATTGACTTCCTTGAAGATGTAAAGATTATTGGATGTTTTGTAAGCATCTGTTATCAATTTTCCATCTTTCTTTATTTCACATCCTTTAATAATAAATATAACAATATGCATCACATAGCTGACTTACACATAGGAGATTTTGCTTCAACCCTTTAACATAAAGGACATTCTCAGTTTTTGTTTTTATATTGTCTAGACTAAGAGTCCCTTTCCTTTTATATCTTTGTTTGTGTTGTCTCCAAATTTCATAGTCTCTTCGTTTTCTTTTTCAAAAGCAATGAATTTACTTTTGTCACCTATCATGTGCCTTGAGCAACTGCTATCAACATACCATCTATCTCTTTTGTTTCGTGCATGTAGAGATGTTTGAACAAACATGGACTATTCTTTCCCTTCTTTCTCCTACTACTTCCAAACCTTAGTTGATCCATCCTTAATTTTTTCAGGAACATTCTTTTTATATTGTCTTGGAAGCTCAACAAAAATAGTTTTGCAAAAATGTGTAGTATTCCCAAAATTGTTGCACTTTGTTGGGTGAATATTTGTCACTAGCGTACCAATGATAAAATATATGATTCACTCATAGCTATATTGAGAAATTAATGAAATCGAGGACAACACACTTGTAACATATAATGTTATGATCCATTAGAGGAGCAAATGAGTTGTAATTTATTTTGGTGAAAGAAGAATTATCCCTTGCACAAATTCTATATTTTACTACTTTGCAACCAAAATGATTGCATAAAAAACTCTAGCCATTAAAGAAGTTATGGAAATTGGTTATATATGTCTATCTTTGACAAAAGGGCCTTTTATTTGATCTCCTCCATCTTGATCTCCTCTTTTTTGTTTTTGTCCTTGGTGGAATTATTGAGAACCTTGATGTAGCTTTTTGGCTCTTCTTCATCTTCCTTCTATGACAAATCTACAACTTTTGAACTTGTGCCTCTTTTGATTTCTTTTGATCTTCAACAAAACCAAGAACAATCTTAATACATGGTGATATTTGCGTATTGATGATTTCATCCAATCTATAGGTGCTTTTGTCAAACTTTAAGCTTCAATTCAATTGTTCAATAAATTTCTCCAATTCCTTTAATAAGGAGGCAACTTCAAGCTCCATTTTTTCACAATCTGATTCCTTGGCCTTAAGCTGATCTCTTATAACCTCCTCAATCCATTTTACCTCTTCTAATTGGACTTTTATATCTTCAATTATTTTATCCAATTTTTCTTGAGCTTCATAGACTTATTGAATTTGTATCTTTTATTATGAAATCCTTTTATTGAGCTTCTCATTTTCACTGTAAGCATAGTGAAGTTCTTCATCAAGATCTACCTCCTCTTCTTCATTGCATGTCTCCTTTTCTCCTTCCTCTTCATTTCTATCATTTTCCACTTCCCTCTCCATGAAGAGTATTTCTTCTCCATCAGTGATTGAACATTCACTCTTTCTTTCAATGAGCTGATGGTTTTCTTTTGAAATTCTTGTATTTTCGACTTCTTTTGATATTGACTATGCTTGTGGCTCTTCTTTTGATGATGCTTTTTCCCTTTCTTTATGTGATGGTCCTCTTCATCCTTTCTTCTTTCACTTTTACCCCATGGATATTTAGAAGCAAACTATCCAATTTTACCACAATTAAAGCATTTAAATTGGTAACTTACCTTAATGTTTTTGGGATCCTTTCTTTAGCTTTTTCAAGAAAAGAGCTTCTCCATCATCCGTTTCTTGGCATGAAATCTTGCTCAATTTTCATACTTTTTTCTTTCTCTTTCTTGACACTTTAAAGGTTTCCCCCTTTTGTGATGGCTTGTCTTCAATCTTCATTTCATAGGCAGTGAGGATAGCATGCAACTTGTACGTAGTCATGGTATTTAGATCCTTCATTTCTTCAATTGACAAGACATTGAGTCAAACCTTAAGGGCAAAGATCTTGGAATATTTTAAACAATTGTGGCTTCCTCAACTTCTTCACCAAGTCCTTTGATTTATTTACAATCTCATCAACACGAACCAAAATAAGAGGTTGTGTTCTCCTCTTTTTCATCTTGAGACTTTCAAATTTCTTTCGATGGGTTTGAAGCTTTGCCTTCTTTACTTTAACATCTCCTTCATAGATTTTCTTTAACTTATCCCATAATTCCTTAGTTGATTTGCAATGCATAACCTTTGCGAACTCAAATCAAATAACCTACACAAAATCTCATGTTTGGCATTTGCATTTTTCTCATTTGCCTTCTTTCTGGCTCGATCCATTGGGGGAGTTGATGGAGGTGTGTAGCCTTTTACCACCGATTGCCAACATCATACCCTAGGGCATTCAAGTAGGTCTCCATCCTTATGCTCAAAAAGGCATAATTTGTCCCATCAAAGAATGGTGCTTTGTTTAATGAGAATTTGTATCCTTCTTGTCTGACCATTAGTGCACTGATAGATATACCTTCAAGCAGTTAGGCTATATTCGAAGGAACTTGTTTTGATATTAATTGAAAAACACAAAATTATAATGAGAGAGGTGAATCAAAATAATACAAAACTTTTACTTTTCAAAGCTTGATTAGATGCAATAGCAATACTTCAAAAAGCCTATTCAACCACACATGCAAGATCTAGCGAGTAAGAACAAAAATGAACAAATGATTCACGTTGAAACCCTTGTAGGAGAAAGCCATGGCAAAATATTTGAACAAGATTAGGTCAGCAGAATGTTGGAAAAAAACCCAATTAACAATTGATAAGTTAATCATGGTATAAACCTAAATACCCAATAAAATTATTACCCTTAAAATAATGGCTTAACTGAGTCTTCTAACAAAAATATCATTAGAATAATCAAAAGGACCATAGAAGACAATCAGAAGTCTTGGCATAGTAAGTTGAAGATAGCCATTTGAGTTGACAGAATCAGTCATAAGAGAGCTATTGTTAATTCACCTTTCATGTCAAGGTCTTGGGAAGAGAAGCAAGGCTTTAATTAACATAAGAGTTTCCTTCACTTGAATTAGTATATCAACTAGAATTGATTAAAAATTATGCCATGATAGTGAGATTACTTGAGCTAATGGAGTTAGAAGAGATTAGGAACAAGGCTATGCATACCTTTGAGATTCTCTAAGCACATTTGAAGAGAAATTTTTACAAGAAATCTATTAGCAAGGTGTTCTATGAAGGATATTTGGTGTTAAAATGGGATGTAAACAACCAAAAATAGAAGACACACAAAGTTTGATGCTATTTGCAATGCTCCATTTGTCATCATTAGTTGTAAGGAGGCCAATGCATTCCATCTCTCTATGCTATATGGTGAAGCCTTTCTGATCTCAGTCAATAGGATTCATCCCAAACCTTTTTCTTGAGGCAGGTTTGTTAAAAGTATTTTAAATATTTCTTAGCAGTTGTGGTTTCAAAGAATTGCTTCTACACACCTTGCATTCTCCTTAAGGAGATATATGATCTAGTTTCTTTGTGTTTTATTTTAAGTGCAGGCTTGCACATGTCGTTCTTTCTTGTATTTATCGTTGTTGTACTTCTCCTTGTGACTCTATGCCACATGAATGGATAAGGCCCCTGTATTCCATGTTTAACAGGTAGACATCCTGCAAAGGTTGCCAAAATGTTGACATTTCATACCACCTAGTAGAACTATTATAAAATTATGGCTTATTAATCATATATGATAAGTGTATACGGTTAAAATGGATGATGAAAACAACAATTGAAAGACTAATAAAGACCAACCACAAAACCCTAGTCTAACAATAACAAAGATCCACCATACACAATGAAGATTACCTAAGATCATGCAAATGACAAACAAAATCACAAAGATTATACTATCACATGTCCACTAGGGTTTGAATCTCCATTGATCTTGCTTGATGATTTTGCTCTCAAATTTTGTATTTTGCACAAGAGCTCAACAAAGAATGGAAATGTGGTTGCAATTAGGCTTGATCACAAGATAGCATAAAGTATCGAGGGGCTTGAAAGGAAGAGGGTATCCTCTTATATAGAGAACACTGTAGGAAATGGAGGGTTAAGATTAAGAGGTGCAAAGGTAAATGGTCAACTGGGATTAAAAGGGTAGGCAGAAGAAATAATAAAATAAGGAGAGGGTATGTGGTGTAAGAATTAAGAGATGAATGACATGTGGATTATAAAAAGCTAATGAATTAATTAAATAAATAAAGATCTATTTAATTAATAAAAAAATGGGGTATTTAAATAAATAAAATATTTATTTAATTAGGAAAGGGATAATTTAAATAAATAAATATATTTATTTAATGAGAAATAGGATAAAAGAGGCTAAATGAATTAATTAAATAAATAAAGATTTATTTAATTAATAGAAGGCTTGGCATAAAATAATTAAATAAATAAAATATTTATTTAATTAGGGAAGGACAATTTTAGGTGTCTACATTTTGCCCCTCTTTGAGACAATGCAACTTGTTGCATTGGCTCTAAGAAGATAAGATCAATTGATACATGCCCCAAGATAGGAAGGATATTCCCCCTCAAGAGATTGGATTGAAAAACTGAAAGGGTTGCAAACAATCTCTCGAAAAAGAGAAAAAGGCCTAGAAAAATGGGAGAGGACAAGATGACAAGGTCATGGGATAAGGAAGACTGACTTGGGAAGGAAAGACTAACATGGGTGACTAGGTTTAGATAGCCTATAAGACAAGACACAGGGAAAAACATCCTTATTTGCATCCACACACTTAGGAGATCGAAGTTCAGAGACAGCACAAAGAGCAGTTAATAGACGTGGTGATGATTCATAGATTTGATTGAGTCCAATGATATCAGAGACCTGCAAAGGTAGGAGAGCCAGTGAGTACCTTGAAGCCTCCTTGTATGTTTTACATTTAATTCTTTTCATTAATGCACTTAGGGTAGATAGGAAAAAAACACAAAATTAGGGAAAAGATGCTTAGACGTGTCTATATTAGTGCTAGTCGCGTCTATGACGTCCTGACACATCTAGGTATGGTCTAGACATGTCTATGTTTAAAACCATGTATATGCTTGTTACAACCGCATCTGTGTAGTTCAAGCGTGACTGGGTAGCAAAGGGGCATTTATGTGTCACAATCGCATCTGTATTGAGTAGCATCATGTCTGTGTAGATCAGGCGCATCTGTGGTAAGAAACCATGTTTGTGCAAGGTAAAAGAGCATTTATATTGTGAAAACGCGTCTATGTCTTCAAAGTGAAATTGACAGTTATGTGATAGACATACGTTGTTGATTGGATAAGTTGTCAAGAAGATACACTCAAACAAGTCCTCTAGGAAAGACAAACTGAAAAGGTATGAATAGGACTGACAACTATGTGATAGAACATATGTTGCCAATCAAGTAAACTACTCAAGAAGATGCCCTAAGATAAGATCAAGGATAGGCTAGAATTAGCAATTCTATGATTGAATATACATTGCCAATTGGATAAACTACTCGAGAGGATACACTCAAGTAGGTGCCCTAAAAAGGATCAAGTGTAATGTGATGAATATATACACTAGGATATAGCACCATGGGATAAACATAAGCAGTAGGATAAGAGTAGCACTATGTGATGAACATGAGTACCACTAGGATTGACATGATTGGTTTCGATTTGTTGCAAGAGTACCTACCCCAAGTAGAGTCATGGGAGAGATTCCCATCCACACAGATATTGAGACCATAGTTGAGCACTGAGGATCGGGTGGCTATAGAGCCCATGGGGTTGAGACACATTATGTATATGCCAGAATTTTGGGAAAACACAAGTTTGCTGACTACACTAGCGAAGAGATGGCACTCAGAGACATGCACATTTCATCTACTGATGGGAGAGATGACTATCACACTTAAGGATGTTTACAAGATACTCAAGATATCGATCCATTGCGAGTTGGTTTCATATGATCGAGAGGGGGATAGAGAGGCATTGAGATAGTTGTTCAAAGACCCAGACCTAGAGATGAGGACTGGTCACATCATCTAAAATGTGATGACAATGACAGGGATAGCACTATCGACAATGATTGCAAGGGTTATCAGCGGATTCCTATGTCTAGATAGGGAAACACAGGGACTGGTAGTGGGTTGGGGGAGGACACTAGAGATATTGGATACTGAGCACACGAGGTATGCATGGGGACCGTTCTTGTTGGCACATCTATATCATGAGTTGCATTAGTTTGTGTGTTGTTTTCATTTTATGACACCCTTGGTCCATCAGTAAAAATCGATCAGAGATATGTTCCGTGGACCAGCGTTGCCCCAGTTGATCAAGGAGAAAAGCAATCATGGTTTGAAGTGTTGCCTTGTTGGAAGTTCCTAGGCCCCCTTTTTATTTCCCAAAACTCCAGAACCCCAAGGTTCCGAAGTTCTTTGCCTTAGCTGCTTTCTTTCCTTCTCTGGAACTTTAGAACCCCGACTTTTTGAAGTTGTTTCCCTAGATTAGCCCCTGCTCTCTTTTCCCCCCGGAATTCTGGAACCCTGAGGTTCCAAAGTTCCTTGTCCCTTTTCTCTTTCCCTCTAAAAAAACTCTGGAACCTCGAGGTTCCAAAGTTCCTAGCCTTCCTTTCCTTTGCCTCTTCTCTTAAGCCTCTCCTTTTCCTGGAACTCCGGAACCTCAACGTTTCGAGGTTCCCTCCTCCCCCTTCTTCCTTCTTCTCCCTAGAACTCTAGAACCCCGAGGTTTCAAAGTTCCTTCCCCTTTTTCCTTCTCTCTAGTTCCTTCGGAACTCCGGAACCCCAAGGTTCCGAAGGCCTTTTCATTCTCTTCTTCTCTCTATCCCAAAAATCTGAAACCCCGATGTTCCAAAGTTCTTCCCTTGTCTTCCTCACTTTAGGAGTCTGAGCTTCCTTCTGACTGGCGACACTTCTGGATGGTGTGATCTACAATCAAGGCCTTTAATGCTCCAAAAATTTTGGTGACTTTTTGTGGAGCCACAAGGGTGTATTAAATGTTTTGATTAGATTTCCATCAAGGGAGGTACAGGGGCCATGCTGGGTGACTTATGTCATGTCTGACTTTGGAAGGTCAGTCAATCTATCTTCCTCATAATTTCATTTGGAGGTACAACTAGGATTCTTGAATGTACAAGTCAAGTGCATGCACTTCCCTGCACTTCCAGACTGACATGCAAGGGTCATGATCACCATTGTAACCCATTTCTCTATATAAGGCTATTAAGCCTCATTGTAAAGGGTTCTCTCCCTACTGGCTTGATCTTTCCTATGCTCTTTTCTTCTCTTGAAGACTTGTAATTATTTTGGTATTTATACAATTGTAAGATTGGATTTTGGCCTTATGATTAGTTGAAAATCTCCATTCTTGCCTCCTTTTAACCTATGTATGTTGTTTATGCTTTCTTACCTTCATTATAGGTGTATGTCTTGTGGCTTTTCTCTCCATATATGCTGTGTTAAATTTTTTTTCTGAGTGTGACTTGTGGGAATCCTTCTCCCCTCTTGACACTTAGCAAACTCTAACATCCATACATGCGTTTGGGTCACTTATGCAATTGAAGTTGTGCATCTCTTGGGTTTTTTTTAGTTGGTTCCTTGTGCCATTTCGGTAGGGAGAGAAGCAATCTCTTCTTTGTGCATCACCTCCTTTCATTTCAAGCATTCTCTCTTCCCTTTACCTTTGCAAATTGTTAGGATAGGCTTAGGAGTTAGCTTTAAAGTGTTGACTTGGTTCAACACATGCACCTATTTGAGGAAGGAATTCGGCCTTCTCCGAAGATTCAACCCCTTGCGCAAGGTGCCACACTGTGAGGTTTTTTCCATGTTTCACAAGGTTGCTAAGTTGATAGCTCAGTAAGGGTGTGAGCTTTTGTGATAACAGTTTTTGGCATGCCCAGTGGGACATCATTCAATTGACATGCTAAGGATTCAATGTTGTTCTTGGCATCCCAGCCTTTAGAGGCAGTCATCTTCAAGCACTTGGCAACTCTTCTCACAAGACTAGTCTCTCACACACAAAGTTCATAACTCTGGGACCCCAAAACCCCTAGGTTCCCAAGTCATCATAACTTTGCTTACCCCAAAAATCCGAAACCCCTAGGTTCTGAGGTTAGTAAACCAGTTCGCGTTGTAACCTCGAAACCCCCAAGTTCCAAAGTGCTTAGACCCGAACACCCAGAACCCCCAAGTTTTGAACTTCCTCACTTCCTCATTCCAGACCTCCGAGCTCTTGAGGTGCCAAAGTGGTCATACTCCGCAACTTCGAACCTCTGAACTTCTGAGGTTGGTTGCAGATTTCATGCTCATAATTCATACAAGGGCATCTTCTAGAGGTAGTTTCCAGTTCGTAGACCTCCCATTTGCAAGTTCTAGAAGGCGGAAAGGTAGACCTTCATTGTCACCAATCAGGGGTGTTAAGGTTGTTAACACTCCATCTCCAAGGTCTTGTTCTACTCCTCCATTTACAAGGCCATTGTTATCAAGGGCTCCCACCACTCATATCAATAGAGAATTGTTTCACATGACAAGAAATCAAGTCTTTGTTACCTTCAATGGAGGAAGTCCCCTTATTTTGACTCAATAGAATGACATACCAGTGGCTGCATTGAAGAGTATACCATACTTTATTGGTGAAACAACTACTACCCCCATTGAGTACATTCAAGACATTGCAAACATCTACTCCATTCATAATATCACTCAAGATGATGTTGTTGTCAGTCTCTTAGCCACATCTTTGAAAGGCAAAGCTTTGCAGTGGTATAGAGGGTTGACGTCTAGTTCCATTCACAATTGGGACGAATTGGGGGAAAGGTTGTGCAACCATTTCGAAGACAAAAGTGATCACCTATTACTTGTGGAGCAGTTAACTACAATCAAGAGGGAACCCCATGAGTTCATGGGAGACTTCAACTTCATATTCCATAAGACATGGAATAGGATTCCTTCTCTAGTGAAGCCATCTCCAAATCATGCATTCTTGTATTATCTTAGAGCTCTCAACAACGATATAGCTGCCATGATCCAATCAATGGGTGGATCCTCTCTACTGGGTGCATATGACATAGCCATAAGAGAAGAAAATTATTTGATTTAGGCTGGGAAGATAGCTCCAAGGACTCCAATGCCTCTCTTCCCAGAGGCTCCTACTCAACAACCCACCTTGGCTCCTATTCCCATGGCACTGACAAGTCAACCATCCACACCCTCTACATCCTCTAATGAGCTCCATGAGGTCAAGGCTCTACTGCAAAACTTTGGCAATGAATTGGTGGCACTGAAGAGGCAACAAACTCAGTATAGTAGACCTTATCAGTCATAAGGTTAGAATTATCATCAAAATAGGCCACCCTTCCAAGGGAAAAACCAATGGAGCAATGCTAGACCATTGAATAGCATGAACCCCAAAACCACAAGTAACTCAAAGGCAATAGTTCCAATGCAAAATAACCTCACCCAAGAGAAAGATTGGTGTCAACCATGTAATCAGCCACACAACCAAGGTGTATGCCAAAATGGAGGGTTTGTCCAAACCTTGGTGGTGCAAGATGATCCATCCACCTTTGGCCAGCAATATGACCCAAACTAGCCTAGTGTTGGCACTCAGGCTCACTTACAAGGGGATTCTACCTTTGTCAATTGGTAGGAGGTAGAATTTTGTGGTTTGAACCAAACAAATGGCGAGTCCATGCTGCAGTATGCAAGGTCAAAGAAGAGAGCCATGGAGGGTGCCTCACCTTCAACATCAACCCAAGCTCCAACACCCAATATAGTCATCCATGATACAAGCCAAAGCACCATGCAAGGGAACAAGAGGAAGGAAGAGGTCCAAGTCATCCAAAGAGAAAAAGCAAACCTTCTAGCCTCAAAGGGTCATGTAAGGTCAGCTGGTGTTCCTTTCATCATAGTTGATCAGATGGCCAACCTCAACGTCACTATGTGGGAGGCCCTTTCAATCCCATCCCAAAGGGATTTGCTTAAAGAGACCCTGAAGGAAGTCAATAAGTTGGGTGATGAGGCAACAGTCAATGAAAAGGCAACCTCCACCAATTTGGTGTAACCCAAGGAGGAAGAAAATTCAAGAAAAATCAACAAGCCTCCCCCCTTCTATCTCTCCCTAATCATAGGAGATAACTTGGTTCACAATTGCATGATATATTTGAGAGCTAGTAGCTCAATCATGCCTAAGAAAATAGCTGACCTTCTTGCATAAAATATGAACCTGTGACCAAAGGGGTGGTCCAAATAGATGGCACTTATATTAAGACAGTAGGGGTCATAAAAAAATTGACGTTAACCTTGCATCCATGCCCTAGTTGCACTATTTTGCAAGACATATCAATCATCGACCTCCCTACCTTCTTTGCCATTTGCTTGTCTAGAGACTTCACAGCTAAGATAGGTGGGTACCTATCTTCTAACTGGTCCCATATGCTATTTCAAACAAGGTATGGTACCAAGGTCACCATAAGGGTAGAGCCCATTGCCCAAAACCACATTGAGCCCTACACCCCTAGCCCTATAAACATGAATTGTACTTTGCATGAAGAAGGGGAGGAGTGTGTTGTCTGTGAGCCTGCTACTCTCTTACAAGAGGTTCCTGATTGCTTGTTGGATGAATGGATCAATGAATGGGCCAATGCTTTTCAGTTTGATCCATTAGCTGAGACTAAAGAGACTGGGATTGACACCTATTGTATCCATGAAGAGGATACTACTATTTCTAACCTCATCAAGACACAAGGAGATTTAGAGGGGTTATGGAAAATGTTTTTTGATGGTTCAAGAAACAAGAATGGTGTAGGTATCAGGGTGATTCTTATTTCTCCTGAGCAGGAGAAATATTTCTTTTCCTTTAGGATTCAATTTGGTTGCACTAACAATGTCATTGAGTATGAAGCCTTGATCCAAGGTCTCCAACTTGCACAAAGCAGAAAGATCATATCTCTACAAGTATTTGGAGATAGTGAGTTGGTTGTTAACCACATCCACTTCTAGAGCATTCCTAGGGGTCAAAACAAGCATGTTGATAGGCTTGTAGCGGTTGGTACTCAGTTCAAAATACCAACACATCTTGCAAGTGAGAAGGAGAAACACATCTGACTTATTGTGAGGTCTGTTGTCCTAGACGATCAAGTGAATTAGCAAGTGTTTGAAAGCGATCAATAGATGGTCAACTTCTTGCAAGACGAAGCAGAATTTTCTGCTAAAAATCAGTCTAAGCTGCAAGACTATTATGTAGATCAAATTATGCAACTCAACTCTAACAAGCTACCTAAAGGTCTAGTTACCTTGAAAGGAATTTTCAACTCAGATGATCAGTTGAAGAAGAAAATGATCTTGGTTGTGAAGAGGGGTGATTGCAAGCCAGTTGTCGTTGTTGAAGGTAGGTCCTTGAGCTTGGGCAAGGTGTGGTCCTCAATCGAGCAAGAGGCCTTTGTTGAGCTTTTCCAACAATATGATGACATAGTTGCTTTGACCTATGAAGACTTGAATGGTTTTGACCCTAGCTTAGCCCAACATACCATAGAGCTAAACCTGGATGCAAAGCTAGTTAGACAAAAGCAAAGGCCAATAAACCCCAAAATTGAGCCACTAATGAGGAAGGAGCTAACCAAGCTCATAGAAGCCAATATCATCTTCCCTATCAAGCACTCCTCCTGGGTGCCCAATCTCGTCCTTGTAAGGAAGAAGAATAGGGAAATCGGGCTATGTGTAGACTTTAGGGATCTCAATAAATCCTCCCTCAAGGATCACTATCCCCTTCCCTCTATGGAGCAGATTCTCCAAAGGGTCAGTGGCTCATAAATTTTTTCAATCTTGGATGGGTATTCAAGCTACAATCAGATATTGGTCCAAGAATTAGACCAATACAAGACTGCATTTACTACTAAGTGGGGTACCTATGCTTATTGTAAAATGCCCTTTGGGCTAACCAATGCAAGTGCTACGTTCCAAAAAGCAATGGACATGGCTTTCAAGGGTGTATTAGCAAAGTTTGTGCTTGTATACCTTGATGACATAACAATTTATTCAAAGCACGCAACTGACCATCTTGGTCACCTTGAGCAGATGTTCATGAAATGCAGGGAGTATGGTGTGTCCTTGAGCCCTAGCAAGTTAATATTTGCTATTGATCAAGGAAGATTGCTAGGACACATCGTATCCAAGGAGGGTTTGACCATTGATCCAGAGTGAGTGGAGGCTATTCCTTCTCTTCCACTCCCTAGTCACAAGAAAGGATTACAAAGTTTCCTTGGTATGATCAACTTTGTGAAAAGGTTCATTCCCAACCTTGCCACCATGGTAAAACCCCTCACTTCCATGTTGATGAAAAACTTGGCTTTCAGTTGGACCAAGGAGGGAAGGGCCAGTTTTGAAGAGATCAAACAAGAAATTTCTCAGGCCCCTACCCTTTTCAATCCTAATTATGAAAGGGATTTTATCCTCTATACCTTCAGAGGAGAGTCTTGTATCTCAACTGTCCTAATGCAACCGAACAATGACAAGTTGGAGCAACCTATTGCTTTCTTTAGTGAGGGCTAAAGGACTATGATATTAAGTATAGCTATGTAGAGAAGTAGGTCCTTAGTGTTGTAAGGGCATTAAAAGAATTTAGACACATGTTGTCCAACAATAGGATCCAACTCTTAGTTCTGCATGGAAGCATCAAATATTTCCTTCTAAACAAGGATATCAATGAGAAGAGGGTTGGGTGGATAACCAAGGTCATGGAGTATGACATCAACATCAAGATCACCAAGCTTGTGAGAGGTGGGGGCATATGTGAACAACTTGTCTCATCTTTCAAGACTACTTCATAGGTTGCCCTTGTATTACAAGAGGATCAACCAACTGGCAAAAACACTCATTTCAGGTGGGTAAGTGACATGACCACATTCTTAATAGAAGGTAGATACCCCCAAGGTCTAGACAAGACCAAAAGAAGGCATTTCAGGTTGCAGTCCATTCCCTATGTCTTAGTGAATGACACTCTTTTATGAAAAGACTCTTATGGAGTCTTACTAAGATGCATCAAGCAAAACCAAGTCAGCAGACTGTTAGAGGAATTTCATGATGGCTTTGTAGGGGGCCACTTCTCTAAAAGGACTATGATTATCAAAATAATGAGGGTTGGTTATTACTGGCCATCCTTATTCAGTGACTCACATAGATTTGTGAAGAATTGCGAGAAATGTGCTCTCTTCTCTGGGAAGAAAAGATTATCTTCCCTACCTCTTCATCCCATCCAAGTAGATCAATCATTCTGTTGGGTCTCAAATCAACAGATTGGATAGGTTCTAAGGAAATGCCAACTCCTATGATCAAACCCTCCAATTGACTTGGCCAACATATAGAGCAAATTGATTCAGATTTTTACTCTCTCACTTCAGGCTCTGCAGGACCTAGGTGGGTATACCTATTCACCGACTGTCTCCAATAACCAGTGCTTTTTATAGCAGATTTATTATCTTAATCTGATATCTCCTGATCTTGAAATGGCATAAGTTCCTTGAATGGAGATATAGAAGATGAGTTCAAGGTTGGTGTTATAATAACTATTCGTTCTATGTTTCCTAATTACTTCTGTTGCTTTAAAAATAATTAATGATGCATAAAATGATGAGTATAGTCCGTAATTAGCCAGTGCCTTCTTTGCTGTTTGGGCTACAGAGTCATTGTACTTTCTTCAGGGCTTATGGTGCGAACCTGTGAGACAGTTTTTTAATCCATCCCTTTATGGACTTGTCAGTTATTATTTCTTTTGAAACCAAATAAATGCTTATATCGTATGTTGATTGAGTGAATTTAACCCTACCCTTAAGGGACTAGTCAATTAAGCTCTGCAAGGAACAATTACAATCCGCAAGCAAAACTTTTGTTTCAACATTATAATACAAAGCATGAATTTAATCCCAAGAACATGAATAACCTTATCCTATTAGATAATATCACAGATGATTGCCAAAAGAAAGTGAAATGATCCACAACACATATGCAGAGAAAAACAATTGATCAGAATTTGTATTCTATTATGGTTCGTACATAGAAGACTTACAGGCTGTTATACCTCGCTATCTTTCTTTTTTCTAAATCTTATCCCCTTATTTTACAAAAATCATTCTCACATATATATGAGAACGAAGGCTTTTCATGAAAAGACACAACTTTTCGAAACACTAATCGCTAGTTTGAATGTTTCTAACAAACTTAAGCAAAAAGAGATTTAGAAGTCCTAAATGATGAATGTAATCATCGTCCTTAAACGTTTTGATTCTAGCACTCTGTTTCTTCAATTCATCTCCCTGCGATAGATATTTGAATATCATCTGGTTGACGGTAGGGGCCATATCCTTACTTCGATCTATTTCTGACAAAGCCCAGTCCTTAACGCTGATGAGCTCATTTTGCAAATCTTCTAGGGATATCACTTCTCCTTCTTTGTAAACAGAGGGCATTCCAACAGGTTTCCCATCATCCAGTTCCTTCAGATCTCTTCTCAGCGTATTTTCAATATTAACATGATTCTCCATATACGCAGTCCCCTCAGTTCTTTCTTCTGGCATCATGGTATCGACATTATTCAGTACTTCATGTAGTCGTGCTTTTAATCTCTCATGCTCTATCAATGCCTTTATTGTTCCATTATATACCTTCCAATATGGCTCAAAATGCAAGAGCATGGTGTTAAACCGATGTCCAATGATATCATTGACCAGTTTATCCATCTTTTGTTGGATACCTTCTGCTTGTTTAGTGGCTTTTTCTGCTTGATACTTCCAGTACAGAGCATCAGAGACATCATCCAAGCTACGTCCCGTGGGGTATGAAGTGTATTCGCTTATAGGAGTCCCTATCTCTAGTTGCAATATTTTTGCTTGCAACTTTTGATTCTCCTCTCTAGATTTTTCATACAACCCCTTATATGTGACGTTCTCTCTGACCAAAAATTCTGTTTGGTCTAGGTTTAATCTAGCAACATCCAAGTTTAGTTTAGCAGTGACCCTAGGGTCAGTTTTTCCAACCTGATGAACCATGAGGTGTCCAAAGGTTTCTTCAATATCCACAATGATAGGCCTCTTCCCCTTTGGATATAATGCCCATTGTAGGAGAGCCTTCTTGTCAGGATCATATCCAGAGCCTAGGAATAATTTGTCTATCTCCTGAGGCAACACCTATTGATTCAAATCTTGTTTTTTCAGGAACCCGTCAAATAGAAGTGCTGAGTTTATATCCCAACCAGAAAAGATGATTACACCAGCCTCTTTTAGTAATTTTCTCCCTTTCTCAGGGGTCATATCTTTCATGAGGACATCAATCTCATCCTGCAATTTCTTCATCTGTTCTTCTTCTGGTCTTCCAGCCATGCTTCGTTTAACATGCACTCCTTTATACTGGTACAAAAATGAGAGGAATTCCCTAGAAGAGGCGAATCGATAATCAGCAACAAAATCTTCATGTTCAGTCATCCTTATATCGACGACATCCTTAATATTAATCTCACCAGTGTCCATATTCATCTCTGCTTCGAAACCAAGAGGATAATCTTCTCTAGGAGAATCAGCAGGGATACTACTAGCAGTCGATTTTGGTGACATGTGAGCTAAGGGTTGACTATCCTTCTCAGTATTAATGAAATGAAGGAATTGCGAGGGCACTCTATGCATGATCTCTGCTTCATGTTGAAGCAGCCTTTTAGCCACTTCCAAAGGATCTTGGAGATTTCCAATTAGATCTCCATCTATCATTCCCCTTACCCTTTTCCATTTGTAGGCCTCCCAAATTAACTCACTCTTTTCTCTCAAAGCTTTGGCCTCTTCTCTTTCAAGATTTTTAATCAGGTCATCTGGCATTTTGGCTACATGAATTCCAGCTTTGAGTTTTTGTGACGCTCTGGCAGCTCTTATATACCCTTTGGGATCAAAGTTCTCTCTAGGCTCACCCAGAGTCATGCCATAGTAGTCTAACTTATTCTGCAGTAAATGATAACTTTTTGAACTTTTAACAATGAAATCAGAAAAAACCAATAAACCTGGAACGATGGATTGTTTACCGAAATCTATAAGGTGTTTAGCACTGACAATAGACAATTGTCTTATAATCTCCAGGCTAGCCACCCTGTTTGGCACTGTAATTGGAAGCATGTGGGGTTTCCCTTCATACCCAAATACCCTGATTTCTGTGTGATTATCATGGCAATACCAATCACCCCAATTATGATCAATCTGTGACTCTGGAGAGAAGTCCTTTGGTCTGAGGAATCTCTTAATTTCAGGGGACAAAGTGTAATCCCTGTGTTGCCCAAAAGCTGCACTAAGAGGTTTCACAAAATATTCTTGAAAGTGCCAGTACTGGTTGTTCATGAACCTCTGGTCCCATGCAAAAACCCATAACTGAACTGGCTTCTTCAAACCATTCTTATCATAAGATCTAATGCAGAAATCATCTGACCAGAAGTTAATCTCTTGTCCACAATAAAGAATGATATGCATTAACAAGGAGTACAATGAAAAATGAACATTCACAAGGTCCCCTTTCAATTTTTCCAACCCATGATTTAAGGCATCTGCAACATAAGTGGCAAAATCAAATGACCTAGGGTCTTTTGACTGTAAATCAGCACACAGAACCATAACCCCAATATCCATGAGTGGATGAGCCTCTAGGCCTAATACTTGGGCTACAACATAATATGTATATTTGAAATATGGATGGAAATGGTTGACATCAAACGGCACCTTGTCATCTTTGCTGAACAGAACAAATGACCCACCCACTTTTGGCCGGTGAATAGGTAGTCTCTAAGTCCTGTAGATGTTTTCCAAACTAAAGAATTCTTGTGAAAGTTTCTTCATATCGATACTCTCCTCCACCTCCTAGTCTAAATCAAATACCATATCAATAGTTTGTTTGTTAATCACCACTAATGGATCCCCTCTGTAATTGCATATGGTTTTGGTTCTTGGGTTATAACAATCTACCAGAGCTTTCATTAACTCAACATCTACAAACACGTTCGGGACTACCAATTTCCCTAAGTTCTTCTTCCATAGATTACTTATGGGCTCAGGAGCATCCTTTCTTTTGTAGCTAAATAAGAATAATTCATGTCCTCTGATTTCAGTCCAAATGTCTCCTAGACTTTCAAATCTATCCTCCAATCCTTCTTCTTCACTTTTGATTTTTTTAGACCTTACACTAGATGAGGGACACTGGTCTAACAAATCCTGAGTCAGAGCTCTCCCTTCCTTCTTTTGTCTTTTGGGCTTCTCTTCAGGGTTTAGTTCTTTTCCTTTCCTACTCTTTTTAGAAGAAGAAGACGAAGGTTCCATGATTACTGCAAATACGAGAGACAATACTTACTTGAAGAAATGTCCAGCTCTTCTGATTGTCGTTCACAAGTTTCCGCAAGTTCTTCGCAATTTTCAGTCTTTTAGCAATGACCTGGCTCTTATGAAAATTCAATCAATTCAACTGTAATCGTATGGGCAACTTGTGCACAGTTAATGTTCTGCGTCTACAATGGCTACTCAAGTGTTTAAACTTAATGGTAGATGTGACATTCTTCACTTGGGCCTTTACTTCTTTCACGGGAAGTACAGTTCGACCAAAATGATCGTAATTCAAGTTATCGATGAAACCCTTGTCTTCGACCGAGTGTTTAAATCTTTCATCGAAAGCCCATTCTCTTCGATATTATTGTTTTGGTGAATAGCCCATGTCGAGAAGCCACCTTCAAGACTCATCGAAATCATTCTTTCATCGATAGACCTCTTTTTCGATAAGTCACTCGCAAGTTTCATCGAAATCATTCTTTCGATGAGTTCCTTTCTTCGGTGAAGGTTCATGTATGTTCATCGACAATCCTTTTCCATCGATATCCTCCTTTATCGATGAAACACCTTTGCTTTTGCTTGACATTATGTCATCGATGAGATCTTGCATTTCGATGAATGCTTTATGAGTTTCTTCGGTAGTTATATTTCTTCGAAATCACTTTTTGCCTTTTTGCCTTTTGTTTTCACTTTTTCGATGAAACTTGGAGTATCGATGAGCGGTTTTCTGTATTCATCGAAGGTGACCTTTTGCCGAAATACTTTCGCTTGGTGCTTTACATACTTTATTTCGATGAAAGTACTCTTTTGATGAAGCTTCTTTCGAAGTGCTCGGTACAATTTGCTGGCCGAAAAATCTTTTAGTCCTTACGCTTACGGAAATATATATATTTTTATATATATTTTTATTCTCAAATATAGTGTTCAATAGCGGCTCTGACTGAGGATGGAGGCATATTGAGTATGCCTTCAAGAATTCAGAATCTCTGGTTAGCATAGATATATGATGGTATTTACAATGGAAATGGATCCTAATCTACTGTACATGTGATATAGTATGTTCAAGAAAAGAAGTTTTTTAAGAATTGCCCATGTACTAGCAATTCTTGGACCTCCCCTATTGAGTTTTGAAGTAAATAGGAATCCTCCCCCTTTTTATCTATGATCACATATGGGCCAATCCACAAGGCTTCAAATTTACCATGCTTGCCTTTGTCTTGTCTCCTGGCATTCCACATTAAAACCCAATCTCCTACACAAAATTTTCTATTTGATGTCCTCTTGTCATACAACCTCTTTATTTGATTTTGAATCCTAATATTCTACTTTTGAGCTTCTGCCCTGACTTCATCAAGTTCTACTAACTATATTATCCTTTCTTGTGATGGATCTTCAACATCTATCTCTTCTTGAATCATGAATCTATGTACAGGCAAGAGATTATCCAAAGGTAGTCTAGCCCTTTTGCCATAAACCAATTCAAATGGAGACTTTCCCATAGATTTCTTCACAGTTATCCTATCTGCCCACAGTGCAAGATTCAACTTCGAATCCCATGCTTTTTTGTTTTGTCCCAACATCTTTTTAATGATCTTTAGGATATTCTTGTTGCTTGATTCAGCTTGCCCATTCCCCTGAGGGTGGTAAGGCGAAGAGTGTGATATCTTAATGCCATATTCTCCACAAAAAGTGTTGAATTCCTCTGATCTAAAGGACATGCCATTGTCTGAGATGATCCTTGCAGGAACACCGAATCTAGTAATAATGTTCTCCATTATGAATTTTATCACCACCTTGCTAGTGGCCTGTCTGGTAGGTATTGCCTCCACCCATTTGGTAAAATAGTCTGTAGCAACTAATATCCATCTGTGTCCTCCACTGGATTTTTCTGATATTTCCCCTATAAAGTCTATTCCCCATTGTTGAAATGGTTCCTCAACCAACATTGGTCTCAATGGGAGTGATCCTTGATACTTTGTTTTGTTTGAAAACTTTTGACAAGCTTCACACTTTCTGACATATCTATAAGAATCATTGAAGACATACGACCAATAATATCCAGCTCTCAATATTTTATGTGCTGTAGTCTTGGCCGAGAAATGACCACCACAAACCCCATCATGCATTTCATGAAGAACCTTGTCTGCATGGTAGTTGTCTAGACATAACAATAATATCCCATCTCTATTTTTCCAATATAAGTCCCCATTGATAATTACATATCTTGCTGACTTTAACTTCAAAGCTCTCTTCTGATTATCAGTCATACCATCTGGACATTTCAAATGCTTAAGGTAGTGTATGATATCAGTGTACCATGCTGTTCTCTCAATACTGAAGTTAGCTTTTTCCCATCCAACTTGATTCACACTAGATTCCTCAATTTCAGTTCCTGTCATGAGTTTGGCCAACCCTTGTCCTTTGATAACCTGTGAAATTTTGATCTCAATGTTAAATTCTTGCATCTGATTGATCCATTTGCATCTTTTGCCCGTGACCTCAGTCTGTCTGAAGATATCTTTTACTGCTGCATTGGGGACATAAGCTATAACTTCAGCCCCTACTAAGTATGGTCTAAATTGTTTCACTGCTTTGACCAAAGCATAAGCTTGCTTTTCATTTAGTTCATATTTTACTTCTGAAGGGCTCAAAGACTTGCTAAAGTATGCAATGGGTTGCTCATACCCTTCTGAATTTTTCTGTAACAACATTGCTGCTATAGTGTGACAAGAGGCAAATGAGAATATTATAAAAGGTTTGCCAAAATCTGGGGAAATTAGTACTGGTGCCTCAGAAATTGCCCTCTTGATCACCACAAAGGAATCAATTGCTTCTTCAGTCCAATCAATTCGGGCCTCTTTCTTCAACATTCTTACTATAGGTTTTACTATGTCTGCAAAATTCAAAATGAACCTTCTCACAAAATTAATTTGTCCCAAGAATGATTGAATGGCTTTGACAGTTCGAGGGATGGGAACCTCATTGATAGCTGCTACCCTTTCAGGGTCAATTCTTACCCCCTCCTTGGATACTATGTGTCCAAGTAATTTTCCCTCTTCAACACCAAAGTGGCATTTCTTAGGATTCAAGGAAATCCCATATTCTAAGGCCCTTTTAAATATCTTTTCAAGGTGTTCACAATGATCATTAGCCTTCTTTGAGTATGCAGTCAGATCGTCTTGGTATACTACCATGATTACATCAATCAATTCTGCAAAAGCCACATCCATTGCCCTTTGAAAAGTAGCTCCAGCATTGGTCAATCCAAATGGCATTCGTGCATAGACATAAGTGCCCCATGGAGTTGTGAAGGTTGTCTTATATTTTTCAGTTTCTCTAACTTTCACCTGATTGTAACCTAAAAATCCATCCATCATAGACAACAACTCACACCCTGTTACCCTCTGCAGCATGTTATCCATATTTGGCAATGGATAGTTATCCTTTAGAGATGATATGTTTAAATTCCTAAAGTCTACACATTATCTAATATCCCCATTTTTCTTCCTGACTGGTACCAAGTTAGAAACCCATGTGGAATATCTGCATGGTTCAATTATTCCCGCGTCTTTCATCTTTATAATCTCTTCCCTCATTTTTGGTAACAATGTTGGATTAATAGGTCTCTACTTTTGTCTGAATGGTTTAGCTTCTGGTTTAAGTGGTATCTCATGTTGAAAGAGATCTTCCCTGTAAGCTTTGAGATCTTCATAAGACCATGCAAACACATGTTTGTATCTTTTTAGCAACATTATTAGTTGTTGCCTCATAGTAGGAGTTAATTTTTTTCCAATAAAGACATTTCTAGGGGCTTCTTTGCTTCCTAGATTGATTTGTTCAACATCACTCTCTTTAACAGCTGACCCTTTGGTTTCAATCACATCTTGAGCATTAAAAGTTCTTTCTAATGCTACTAGACCTCTTGGTAATTTATTTGACTTTAGTTGTATAATTTCATGTCCAAATAAAGTTTCCTTACCTTCAGTTTTCTCCACAAAGTCATTAAAATTTATAGCTTGAGTCTGATAATGATCAACACACTGTAAGAAGTTCAGCAGATCTGCATCATCTTGAAACACTTGCCAATTATACAAGTTATTGGGAACAGATGGTCTTATTTTCATCTCTACTTCAGATATCCTAGTTAGCGTTATATCATTGCCTTTTAATGCAATATTTGTTAAAAAATCTGCCATGATGTTCTTCGACCTATCTATCCAATTTATCTGAAAAGCATCAAAAAGCTCCATGGTATCCCATACAACATTCCTGTATTGCTTCAGTCTTAAGTGTTTTGAGGCATATTTTTCCTTTACTTGTGAGACTATCAATTCTGAATCACCAAAGACACTTAGCAATTTGATTCCATGTTTGACTGCTATTTTAAGACCAGTGAGTAGAGCTTCATATTCGGCAATGTTATTTGTACATTCAAATAACAACTTGAAAGAATATTTATAAGTTTTCCCTGTGGGTGAAATAAAAAGGATTCCAGCCCCACTTCCTTCCTTGCTACAGGACCCATCAAAAAACATTTTCCATATTTGACCATCCTTTTCAGTTAGACATGACTCAATAGGGATCCACTCTTTAAATTTAGGTTTTGTCAATTGTACTTGGAAGTTGTCCATGTCAGTTTGTAAAAAACATATTTGGTTCACTGTTTCTTCCATGTCTTCTATGATATATGTGGACCGGGGTTCCCTGTCAATTTTTATTTCCTGTCCATTAATTGGAATCGTAGCATATGACAAATCCAACTGCACATATCCACCAATCATATTCGACCATTGTCTGGACAACAACATTCCATAGTTTGGAGGAACATCTACCACTGTAATATCTGTTTTATATGACGCTTCCGGACAGGCTGCTAATCTGAACTCTACATCCTTCATGATACCAACCACTGGGACTGATCTATTGTCCATGGCATAGCATTTCCCAAAGGTAGTATCAACTTCCAATCCAAGTTCTTTCATTACCCCAACAGGCATGACATTTATGGCTGCTCCTGAATCGATCATACAATTCTTTATTTTTTTGTTGTTTATCACCAAAGTGAGATAAAATGGGTCTACCTGTGTTGGGTTTTTAGTTATAGTGGACCCTAAATATATAACTGGGGCCATTGGTTCATTATTGTCACCTGTTGGGACCTCTTGTTTCTGTTCATTAACCTTTTCTTCTTGGATACCTGAAATCATCTCCAAAGTTTTTTCTCTGTATTTAGGAAACCTCATTATTTCCATCAATGGAACATAAACTTTTAATTGTGTTAATGCAGCTGAGATATCAAATGAGGTAGAGTGTTGTGATGAAGGAAATTTCATTATTTCTCTCTTTTGAACATCAGGACCCTTTTTATTATCCTTTGATACAACCTCCTTAGTCTTAGTTGCCTTGTTTATTTGCTTGAGTGTCTCATCAGTTTCTTTCATAAAAAGACTAGTAGGTTTACCCTGCTCTGGATTCACCACTCTATTCCTTAAATCATAAGTCCTTTTTGCTTGTGCAACGACATAAGCTGTGATTTTCCTTTTCTCTTCTTCAGTAGGGATTCTGAGCTTAACACTTTCATTTTTGCTGGTGGTCACAGGTAAGACAGAGCATTGATCAATGTTCATGGAATCTAACCTTCCTTCCTGAGCAAAGGATATCATGTTAACAGTTGAATCAGCCATATGTTCATCATAACTATCCTCCTCCTCTTGCAATCCTTTTGCTACTGCACACAAAGAAGAAGCATGTGGCATATTGCAGGCATAACACCACATGTCATCATCTTGAGTATAATTTACTGTTCTTTTTAAAGGATCTGGAATTTGTTGATTATCTCTGTGGTTCCTGTCTACTGGTTTTCCATCCTTCCATGTAGTGTTATAAGGCATGTCATGTAGTCTGGGTCTCTCAGGATGGTAGTATTGCTGTTTCTCTATTTTGTTTACCCTTACAGATAAATCTTTTAGGGCATTTAAAACTTTGTCAAGCTTATCTTCATCTCTATTAGCCTTGGGTGCTTTAGGATTGTACAATCTTGCATCCTCTCTTTTTCCCACTTTACCAGTAGCCTTTCTGTTGTTTTCTATAACAATGGCATCTTTCATAACATCCCAGAGGTCTCTAGGATTTCTGGTTCTCAGCTCATAGTTTGTTTTACTGTCATAAGCATTGATATAATACAGAATGCTCACCTCAGGTACTGGTTTCATCCTATTGGGGATTTTGTTTAGAACCTTGTTAAATCTTTTGTTAAAATCTATCACTGATTCATTTTGCTCCTTCTTTATACTAATGATTTCATGCAAAGCAAACTCAGGGCTGTTATGGTCTCCATACTGCTCAAGGAACAATTCTTTGAATTTTGCAAGATTTCTAATGGATGCATCAGGCAACGTTCTAAACCAATCTCTCGCATCTTATATTAATGACTGCATAAACAACCTGATCTTGACATCTTCATATGGCAAACCAAAATCCTCAATTACTGCATCAAAGGCTTTACAATGAGCCTCACCTGAAACTGCATTACTTCCTGTGAATCTTGGTATTGCTGACCTGATTTCATTTGGGATAGGATATGGGTACACCATCATTCCTGAAAAATCAAACTGCCTCATTTGTTCTATGTTTATTAGTCCATGCCCTCCATGAGGATTCACAAAGTTTTGGTTCATATTACCATATAAAGGAATTTGATTTTGATAAGGAAGAGGGTATTGATTGTGGTGTTGATATTGAAACTGATTGGGGGGTGGATGTTGGTTATAAAATTGACCAGGGGGTGGGTACTGATTATGAGTATTGAAGCTTGTATGTGAATTTTGCTGGACTGGTGGTGCACTTGATTGCACATGATCATCCCTTTTGTTACCAAACAAGGGATTCTCATAAGCTTTGAAATCATTACCCTTTGTTTTACCCACTCCCTAAGCATATTTTTTCTTGTAGTTGTTTACATCTTTATTAAAGTCATCCTCACCAACATTTATGCCTAATTTAGCACACAGTTCCAAACATTCCTGAGTCCTTCCTGAATCTCTCATCTCAGCAGCTGCCTCCATCATTTGTCTAGTTAAATTTGTAAATCTATCTGCAGGATCTGCCATACTTGATCCTGATGGAGGTGGTGTGTATTGTCTGGACCGTGCTTCGTGATTTTCAAATCCAAGGGGAGTTTGATATCGCCCCTTCTGGGCTTTATATGCTGCAACCAGATCTTCATTCACCGGGCTTCAAGTTGTTGTTCTATCCTGTTCTCTTAAGGGTGAATGTTGGTTACTTTCATGTTTATACTGGTTGTATCTTTCTCTCATGGAATCATTCATGGGTTCTTTGTTTTTGTTCTTTCATTGAGAGAAATCTAATTGGGATAAAGATTATCCTTTTGCAACCGATCTTGTTCCGTGCATTGATATTCTTATTTTAGAGTCGCCACCTCTTTCCTAGAGGATATAAGTTATTTATTTTTTCTGAGTTCTCTCCCACAATAGAGTCTTAATAATTCTCCCCAGCAGAGTCGCCAATCTGTTGGGTCTCAAATCAAGAGATTGGATAGGTTCTAAGGAAATGCAAACTCCTATGATCAAACCCTCCAATTGACTTGGCCAACATATAGAGCAAACTAATTCAGATTTTTACTCTCTCACTTCAGGCTCTGCAGGACCTAGGCGGGTATACCTATTCACTGACTGTCTCCAATAACCAGTGCTTTTTATAGCAGATTTATTATCTTAATCTGATATCTCCTGATCTTGAAATGGCATAAGTTCCTTGAATGGAGATATAGCAGATGAGTTCAAGGTTGTTGTTATAATAACTATTCGTTCTATGTTTCCTAATTACTTCTGTTGCTTTAAAAATAATTAATGATGCATAAAATGATGAGTATAGTCTGTAATTAGCCAGTGCCTTCTTTGCTGTTTGGGCTACAGAGTCATTGTACTTTCTTCAGGACTTATGGTGCGAACCTGTGAGACAGTTTTTTAATCCATCCCTTTATGGACCTGTCAGTTATTATTTCTTTTGAAACCAAATAAATGCTTATATCGTATGTTGATTGAGTGAATTTAACCCTACCCTTAAGGGACCAGTCAATTAAGCTCTGCAAGGAACAATTACAATCCGCAAGCAAAACTTTTGTTTCAACATTATAATACAAAGCATGAATTTAATCCCAAGAACATGAATAACCTTATCCTATTAGATAATATCATAGATGATTGCCAAAAGAAAGTGAAATGATCCACAACACATATGCAGAGAAAAACAATTGATCAGAATTTGTATTCTATTATGGTTCGTACATAGAAGACTTATAGGCTGTTATACCTCGCTATCTTTCTTTTTTCTAAATCTTATCCCCTTATTTTACAAAAATTATTCTCACATATATATGAGAACGAAGGCTTTTCATGAAAAGACACAACTTTTCGAAACACTAATCGCTAGTTTGAATGTTTCTAACAAACTTAAGCAAAAAGAGATTTAGAAGTCCTAAATGATGAATGTAATCATAGTCCTTGAAGGTTTTGATTCTAGCACTCTGTTTCTTCAATTCATCTCCCTGCGACAGATATTTGAATATCATCTGGTTGACGGTAGGGGCCATATCCTTACTTCGATCTATTTCTGACAAAGCCCAGTCCTTAACGCCGATGAGCTCATTTCGCAAATCTTCCAGGGATATCACTTCTCCTTCTTTGTAAATAGAGGGCATTCCAACAGGTTTCCCATCATCCAGTTCCTTCAGATCTCTTCTCAGCGTATTTTCAAGCTTAACATGATTCTCCATATACGCAGTCCCCTCAGTTCTTTCTTCTGGCATCATGGTATCGACATTATTCAGTACTTCATGTAGTCATGCTTTTAATCTCTAATGCTCTATCAATGCCTTTATCGTTCCATTATATACCTTCCAATATGGTTCAACATGCAAGAGCATGGTGTTAAATTGATGTCCAATGATATCATTGACCAGTTTATCCATCTTTTGTTGGATACCTTCTGCTCGTTTAGTGGCTTTTTCTGCTTGATACTTCCAGTACAGAGCATCAGAGACATCATCCAAGCTACGTCCCGTGGGGTATGAAGTGTATTCGCTTATAGGAGTCCCTGTCTCTAGTTGCAATATTTTTGCTTGCAACTTTTGATTCTCCTCTTTAGATTTTTCATACAACCCCTTATATGTGACGTTCTCTCTGACCAAAAATTCTGTCTGGTCCAGGTTTAATCTAGCAACATCCAAGTTTAGTTTAGCAGTGACCCTAGGGTCAGTTTTTCCAACCTGATGAACCATGAGGTGTCCAAAGGTTTCTTCAATATCCACAATGATAGGCCTCTTCCCCTTTGGATATAATGCCCATTGTAGGAGAGCCTTCTTGTCAGGATCATATCCAAAGCCTAGGAATAATTTGTCTATCTCCTGAGGCAACACCTATTGATTCAAATCTTGTTTTTTTAGGAACCCGTCAAATAGAAGTGCTGAGTTTATATCCCAACCAGAAAAGATGATTACACCGACCTCTTTTAGTGATTTTCTCCCTTTCTCAGGGGTCATATCTTTCATTAGGACATCAATCTCATCCAACAATTTCTTCATCTATTCTTTTTTTGGTCTTCCAGCCATGCTTCGTTTAACATGCGCTCCTTTGTACTGGTACAAAAATGAGAGGAATTCCCTAGAAGAGGCGAATCCATCATCAGCAACAAAATCTTCATGTTCAGTCATCCTTATATCGACAACATCCTTAATATTAATCTCACCAGTGTCCATATTTATCTCTGCTTCGAAACTAGGGGGATAATCTTCTCTAGGAGAATCAGCAGGGATACTACTAGCAATCGATTTTGGTGACATGTGAGCTAAGGGTTGACTATCCTTCTCAGTATTAATGAAATGAAGGAATTGCGAGGGCACTCTATGCATGATCTCTGCTTCATGTTGAAGCAGCCTTTTAGCCACTTCCAAAGGATCTTGGAGATTTCCAATTAGATCTCCATCTATCATTCCCCTTACCCTTTTCCATTTGTAGGCCTCCCAAATTAACTCACTCTTTTCTCTCAAAGCTTTGGCCTCTTCTCTTTCAAGATTTTTAATCAGGTCATCTGGCATTTTGGCTACATGAATTCCAGCTTTGAGTTTTTGTGATGCTCTGGCAGCTCTTATATACCCTTTGGGATCAAAGTTCTCTCTAGGCTCACCCAGAGTCATGCCATAGTAGTCTAACTTATTCTGCAGTAAATGATAACTTTTTGAACTTTTAACAATGAAATCAGAAAAAACCAATAAACCTGGAACGATGGATTGTTTACCGAAATCTGTAAGGTGTTTAGCACTGACAATAGACAATTGTCTTATAATCTCCAGGCTAGCCACCCTGTTTGGCACTGTAATTGGAAGCATGTGGGGTTTCCCTTCATACCCAAATACCCTGATTTCTGTGTGATTATCATGGCAATACCAATCACCCCAATTATGATCAATCTGTGACTCTGGAGAGAAGTCCTTTGGTCTGAGGAATCTCTTAATTTCAGGGGACAAAGTGTAATCCCTGTGTTGCCCAAAAGCTGCACTAAGAGGTTTCACAAAATATTCTTGAAAGTGCCAGTACTGGTTGTTCATGAACCTCTGGTCCCATGCAAAAACCCATAACTGAACTGGCTTCTTCAAACCATTCTTATCATAAGATCTAATGCAGAAATCATCTGACCAGAAGTTAATCTCTTGTCCACAATAAAGAATGATATGCATTAACAAGGAGTACAATGAAAAATGAACATTCACAAGGTCGCCTTTCAATTTTTCCAACCCATGATTTAAGGCATCTGCAACATAAGTGGCAAAATCAAATGACCTAGGGTCTTTTGACTGTAAATCAGCACACAGAACCATAACCCCAATATCCATGAGTGGATGAGCCTCTAGGCCTAATACTTGGGCTGCAGCATAATATGTATATTTGAAATATGGATGGAAATGGTTGACATCAAACGACACCTTGTCATCTTTGCTAAACGGAACAAATGACCCACCCACTTTTGGCCGGTGAATAGGTAGTCTCCAAGTCCTGTAGATGTTTTCCAAACTAAAGAATTCTTGTGAAAGTTTCTTCATATCGATACTCTCCTCCACCTCCCAGTCTAAATCAAATACCATATCAATAGTTTGTTTGTTAATCACCACTAATGGATTCCCTCTGTAATCGCATATGGTTTTGGTTCTTGGGTTATAACAATCTACCAGAGCTTTCATTAACTCAACATCTACAAACACGTTCGAGACTACCAATTTCCCTAAGTTCTTCTTCCATAGATTACTTATGGGCTCAGGAGCATCCCTTCTTTTGTAGCTAAATAAGAATAATTCATGTCCTCTGATTTCAATCCAAATGTCTCCTAGATTTTCAAATCTATCCTCCAATCCTTCTTCTTCACTTTTGATTTTTTTAGACCTTACACTAGATGAGGGACACTGGTCTAACAAATCCTGAATCAGAGCTCTCCCTTCCTTCTTTTGTCTTTTGGGCTTCTCTTCAGGGTTTAGTTCTTTTCCTTTCCTACTCTTTTTAGAAGAAGAAGATGAAGGTTCCATGATTACTGCAAATACGAGAGACAATACTTACTTGAAGAAATGTCTAGCTCTTCTGATTGTCGTTCACAAGTTTCTGCAAGTTCTTCGCAATTTTCAGTCTTTTAGCAATGACCTGGCTCTTATGAAAATTCAATCAATTCAACTGTAATCGTATGGGCAACTTATGCACAGTTAATGTTCTACGTCTACAATGGCTACTCAAGTGTTTAAACTTAATGGTAGATGTGACATTCTTCACTTGGGCCTTTACTTCTTTCACGGGATGTACAGTTCGACCAAAATGATCGTAATTCAAGTTATCGATGAAACCCTTGTCTTCGACCGAGTGTTTAAATCTTTCATCGAAAGCCCATTCTCTTCGATATTATTGTTTCGGTGAATAGCCCATGTCGAGAAGCCACCTTCAAGACTCATCGAAATCATTCTTTCATCGATAGACCTCTTTTTCGATAAGTCACTCGCAAGTTTCATCGAAATCATTCTTTCGATGAGTTCCTTTCTTCGGTGAAGGTTCATGTATGTTCATTGACAATCCTTTTCCATCGATATCCTCCTTTATCGATGAAACACCTTTGCTTTTGCTCGACATTATGTCATCGATGAGAGCTTGCATTTCGATGAATGCTTTATGAGTTTCTTCGGTAGTTATATTTCTTTGAAATCACTTTTTGCCTTTTTGCCTTTTGTTTGCACTTTTTCGATGAAACTTGGAGTATCGATGAGCGGTTTTCTGTATTCATCAAAGGTGACCTTTTGCCGAAATACTTTTGCTTGGTGCTTTACATACTTTATTTCGATGAAAGTACTCTTTCGATGAAGCTTCTTTCGAAGTGCTCGATACAATTTGCTGGCCAAAAAATCTTTTAGTCCTTACGCTTACGGAAATATATATATTTTTATATATATTTTTATTCTCAAATATAGTGTTCAACACATTCACCCAATGGGGTTTAGATTTTATTGGCGTGATAAACCCACCTTCTAGTGCTGGCCATAAGTGGATCTTGGGTGCAACAGATTACTTCACTAGGTGGACAAAGTCAGTTGTATTGAGGGATGCCACTGAGGCCTTAGTGTTTGAATTCCTTGAGGGAATTGTGACAAGATTCGACGTCCCCTCCACCATCATATTAGACAATGCCAGGGAATTTGTTGGAACCCAAATCAGTTCTTGGGCAGTTAAGCATGGCATATATTTGAAGACATTATCCAACTATTACCCTGAGGATAACGACTTAGCTGAATCTTCCAACAAGAACCTCATCAGGATAATTAAAAGGACAATTGAAGACAATCAGAGGGCATGGCACACTAAGTTGAGGATAGCCTTATGGGCTGACAAAATCACACCCAAGAGGGCAATTGGTAACTCCCCTTTCATGCTAGTATATGGAAAGGAAGCAAGACTCCCAACTTCCCTGGAGTTACCCTCTCTTGAACTAGCACATCAGCTGGAATTAATAGAGAATGATGCCATGACAGTAAGGCTAGTAGAGATGATGGAGCTAGAGGAGGTTAGAAGTAAGGCTATGCATACACTTGAGACTCATCTAAAGCTAGTCAAGAAGGTTTTTGACAAAAACATGACTAATAGGGTCTTCAAAGAAGGAGATCTAGCTCTCAAGTGGGATGTAGATAGAGCTAAAGCTGGGCGATACTCCAAGTTTGATGCTATTTGGAGTGGTCCATATGTCATCAAGAGTTGCAAGGAGGCCAATGCATTTCATCTCTCCAGGCTTGATGGAAAAGTTCTTCTAATCCCTGTGAATGGGATTCATCTCAAGCCCTGCTTTTGAAGAGGGTGTTTATAACCTTGTAAATATTAGACTAAGAGTTATTTTTCTTTCACAAGTGCTTATGCACATGCCGCATTCTCCTTAAGAGGGTATGTGCTCTAGTTTCTAGTTTTCCTCCAAGTGATGGCACATGCATGTTTTGAGTCTTTTCAATGACTCAGTGCCCAATGGATGCTCAAGGCTTTTGGACTTCACGCTTAGCAGGCAAGCATCCCATAGAAATCACCAAAAAATGTTCTGAGAATCAATCAGAGATATGTTCCATGGACCAGCGCTACTCCAGTTGATCAAGGAGAAAAGCAATTATGGTTTGAAGTGTTGCCTTGTCGGAAGTTCCTAGGCCTCCTTTTTCTTCCTCAAAACTCCAGAACCCTGAGGTTTTGAAGTTATTTGCCTTAGCCACTTTCTTTCCTTCTCTAAAACTCTAAAACCCCGAGGTTCTGAATTTCTTTCCCTAGCTTAGCCCCTACTCTCCTTAGTCCTTCTCTCTTTTCCCCCTGGAACTCCAGAATGCCAAGGTTTTGAAGTTCCTAGCCTTCCTTTCCTTCGTCTCTTCTCTTAAGCTTCTCCTTTGCCTAGAACTCTGGAACCCTGATATTCTAAAGTTCCCCTTCTCTCTTTAACCCTTTCCCTCTCTATCGTAAAACTTTGGAACCTCAAGGTTTCGAAGTTCCTTTGCACAGTTCCCTGGAACTTCGAAACCTTGAGGTTCTGAAGCTCCCTTCACTTGCCTTTCTCAAAACCCTGAGGTTCTAAGGTTCCCTCCTTCCCCTTCTTCCTTCTTCTCCTTGAAACTCCAGAACCCCGAGGTTTTGAAGTTCCTTCCCCTTTTGCCTTCTCTCTCTAGTTCCTTCTCTTGTCTTCCCCACTTCGGGAGTCCGAGCTTCTGAAATCTCCGAGCTTCCTTCTGACTGGCGACACTTCTAGATGGCCTGATCGACACTCAAGGCCTTTAATGCTTTGACAATTTTGGTGACTTTTTGTGGAGCTATAAGGGTGTATTAAATGTTTTGGTAGGATTTCCATCAAGGGAGGTACGGGGGCCATGTTGGGTGACTTATGTCATGTCTGACTTTGGAAGGTCAATCAATCTATCTTCCTCATAATTGCCTTTGGAGGTATGGCTAGGTTGCTTACATGTACAAGTTAGGTGCACGCACTTTCCTGTACTTCCAGACTGACATGCAGGGGTCATGATCACCATTTTAACCCATTTCTCTATATAAGGTTGTTAAGCCTCATTGTAAAGGGTTCTTTCCCTGCTGGTTTGAGATTTCCTATGTTCTTCTCTTCTCTTAAAGACTTGTAATTATTTTTGTATTTTTGCAACTGTAAGATTGGCTTTTGGCCTTATGATTAATTGAAAATCTTCATTCTTGCCTCCTTCTAACCTATGTATGTTGTGTATTCTTTTTTACCTTCATTATAGGTGTATGTCTTGTGGCTTTTCTCTCCATATATGTTGTGTTAACTTGTTTTCTGAGTGTGACTTATGGGAATCCTTCTCCCCTCTTGACACTTAGCAAACTCTAACCTCCATACATGTGTTTGGGTCACTAATGCAATTGAAGTTCTGCATCTCTTCGGTTTTGTTTACTTGGTTCCTTGTTTCATTTTAGTAGGGAGAGAAAAAATCTCTTCTTGGTGCATCACCTCCTTTCATTTCAAGTATTCTCTTTTCCCTTTACCTCTGCAAATTGTTAGGATAGGCTTAGCAGTTAGTTTTAAAGTGTTGAGTTGGTTCAACACCTACACCTATTTGAGGAAGGAAGATGGCCTTCTCCTTAGATTCAACCCTTGCACAAGGTCCCACACTTTGGGGTTTTTTCCATGTTTCACAAGGTTGTTGAGTTGATAGCTTAGCAAGGGTGTGAGCTTTTGTGATAACATGTACTATGAGAGTTGCGGGTTAGGATGTAGGGTTACACTATTGTAGGTATGGGCATATGAGCATATGGTAGTGACTTGACCTATCCAGTTCAGAGGTAGAGGACATGGGTGGAGATTTGTAAATTTGTATGACATGATTACTTCCTAGACATGGATCAGGAAGGTTGAATACTGGCAGCATGTTATTGATGATATTGGCAGTGCGATTTGGCAACCATACAGAGAGTGTAAGGAGTTGGAGGAGGATTTTTTTGAGCTTCCTTATGTGTTTAGGAGTAGGTATTTGATCGGATGAACCCCATATATCATTGACAAGAATTTGGTGGATAGGGTGTGTAGGTAGTTCGACAGATAGCAGAGGATGCCACGAAGATCAGGTGAGATTGCCAAGACAATGTGGGATTAGCCACAGTTTGGGCCACTATTATCATATGATTAGGTAGTAGCATAGTTTCAGGAGATGGTTCCTATGTTGTGGGATTTGATGTCATATGTGATAGATGCAAGGATGCATGTTGAGTATGCAGCTTATTGGGCAGCTCATCCATTTCCTAGGTTGATGGATCCGACTGAGCCACTGGAGGGAGATGATGATGGAGATGGTGGAGATGATGATGGAAGCAGAGGGAGATAGAGGAGACAAAGAGGAGGAGTAGGTAGGAGAGTTGTGCATGATAGAGGGAGGGATGGAGGAGAGGTGGAGTAGGCTGAGGAGGAGAGACTAGTGAGGCATCCCAGGGGTAGAGGTGGGTATCCATTATAGCTTGGTGCAGAGGTGCCAACAAGAAGACAAGGAATGGGATAGGGTTAACAAGAAGTACTGGGTGGGAAGGAGGGAGGACATGGGTTGGATGAGGAGGATGAGTTGATCTCTATGAGGGAGATAGTTGTGGGACAAGATGATGAGATATAGGACCTCGAGAGAGAGGTGGCTCAGCTCAGGAGGAGGCTGATAGAGACAGAGTGGGAGAGGGACCAAGCCATTTAGAGATATATTGAGGTTGAGGAGGCTGTGAGGGTGGCAAGGAGGTCAGCAGATGACACAGGGGTAGGATATGCATATGTCTTATGGGCTGGGGAGGAGATTTCATATTGGAGGGACTTGTAATATGGAGTTGTCACTCTAGACCAGAGAGATAGGAGCATCTGGAGACCATCCCAGACTACTATGACAAGAGGTAGGGATAGATGATAGACATCTAATGGTGGGGTCATAGGTCCACCCACACCACTAGGCAGAGGAGATGGTGCAGGGGCACAAAGAAATTTTTTTTGTGTTGATTCCAAGAGATTGGAATCATTTTTTTTTAGGAATAGGTCTTTGAATAAGTGCTCAAATGTTTGTAAGGACCATAGGAGTTACTGATTGGCCAATTCTGACATATGGGCTCTTAAGGGTGCCAGATAGAGCACTTGGTAGAATAAATTGCTATTGAATTATAATAGGTGGGTTTGATGTTTTTTAGAGGTTTATAAGATTGTTTGGATCATTAGGAAGTGACCTAGGTTGAATTTGAGCAAAGTTGCTCACTTTTAAAAAAAGTTGTAAAAAGTTGCAAAAGTTGCTCATAGCAACTTTGCAACATTTGCACTTTCACACACCAAGGGCTAGTGTTAGGGTTTCAAGCAGATCCGAAGCAAATATGAACTAACAATTATATGCAGATTTAAATACAAAAGATAAAGAAATAAAACAAGACATAGATAACACAAAGATTTAACGTGGTTCACCCAGAATGGGTTACGTCCACCATACACAGTCGTCCAATCTTTCTTATTATCCAGCAAAAATAGTACATCAACCTTACAATGCCTTAAGCATCCCAGCCGCTTATAACATGCATTTTTAGGGCAACAAACAAAGTTGACCTTTTTAGGGTTTTATTACAATGTCGGTTTTCATCAACGAAAAATGGCAAAAAAAAATTTCTCGGGGGCTGCTGCCCCCGAACCCTTGCCCGGGCCCGGCCCAGCCCCGGACCCCGGCGAGGATACATGCTGAGTGTATAGTACTTTGTTGATCAGTCACCACATTTCAACAATCTCCCACTTGGAGACTGATCAGGCTCCACACCAAACAATCTCCCACTTGGAGATTGATACTACACGACACCACTGTACATGCAACATCCGCTGGATAAAACACTAGGACTTGACTGGTATAAATTCCACAATTATCAATCAAAAAGACCAACAAAAATTGATGAAGAAATCAACTTCTCCTGTGGAACTGCCTTTGTGAACATATCGACAAGATTCTCACTTGTGTGAATCTTCTCAAGCCGTAACTGACCCTCCTCCAAAATAGTCCGGATGAAGTGGTACCTGAGCTGAATGTGCTTTGTCCTTGAATGAAAAGCAGAGTTCTTTGCAAGATGAATGACACTCTGGCTATCAGTATATAATGGGCTATCCTCTTGTGTCTGACCCAATTCCTTCAGAAAATATTGCAACCAAATCATTTCTTTGCTGGCTTCTGTAGTAGCAACATACTCAGCTTCAGTGGTTGAAAGTGCAACAACCTTTTGCAGCCTAGAAATCCAATTGACTGCAGTTCCCCCTATAGTAAAAACATACCCTGTAGTACTCCTCCGTGAATCAATATCACCAGCCAGATCAGAGTCAACAAATCCACTTAGAGCAGCATTAGATCCTTTGAAACATAATGCCTTCGTAGTAGTTCCTTTCAAATACCGAAGAATCCATTTCACAACATTCTAATGTTCCATACCCGGATTACTCATAAACCTGCTCACAACTCCCACTGAATGTGCAATATCTAGCCTTGTGCATACCATTGCATACATCAGACTACTAATAGCTAATGAATACGGGATGTTAGACATTTTATTAACCTCTTCCTGTGCCTTTGGGCACATCTCCTTAGTCAATTTGAAATGACTAGCCAAAGGTGTACTAACTATTTTTGCATCCTGCATGTTAAATCTTTTCAACACCTTCTTTATATACTCACATTGGGACAAATTCAAGGTTCTATTTTTCCTGTCCTGTGTAATCCTCATACCAAGAATTTTCTTAGCTGCACCCAAATCCTTCATAGCAAATGACTTGGCTAATTTCTGTTTAAGATCATTTATATGTTGCATGTTAGACCCAGCAACAAGCATGTCATCAACATAAAGCAACAGGATAATATAACTGCCATTATCAAATCTCTTAAAATATACACAATGATCAGAATGACATCTATGATAACCGTGTTCAGCCATGAAACTATCAAGTTTTAAATACCATTGTCGGGGTGCTTGCTTTAGGCCATACAGACTTTTCTTCAACCTGCACACCAAGTTCTCCTTACCTTTGACCTCATATCCTTGTGGTTGCAACATGTAAATTTCCTCCTCCAGATCTCCATGGAGAAAAGCTGTTTTGACATCTAATTGTTCAAGATGTAAATCATCTGTAGCCATAAGACCAAGTACAGTTCTAATTGAAGTCATTTTTACAACTGGAGAAAATATTTCATCATAATCTATACCCTTTTTCTGTGCAAAACCTTTTACTACAAGTCTGGCCTTATATCTTTTCTGACCTCCTTCCTCCTCCTTCAGCCGATAAACCCATTTGTTAGGCAAGGCTCTTTTTTCTGCAGGTAAAGGGACTAAGTCCCAAGTCTTGTTTTTCATCAAGGAGTCCATCTCCTCTTTCATGCCTAGCTCCCACTGTTGTTTGGCATCTACCTGCATTGCTTCTTCATATTCTTCTGGTTCACCAGAATCCGTTAATAAAATAGAATACAACGAAGGAGAAAATCTTTCAGGGGGTCTACTTGTCCTCGTAGAACATCTAACACTTGCAGGAGTTTGTGGGACAATCTGTTGTTGCTGAGCATCAGGTACCTGTGGCATTTCATTTTCAGGAATCTCATCCAACACCAGATATTCTTGTTTCTCCTGTTCATGCTTGTTTTCCTACATCTGTTCTTTATACATAAACTTCTCATTGAATATAACATCTCTACTTCTAATTATTTTCTTATTTTCAAAATCCCATAACCGATAGCCATATTCATCTATCCCATATCCAATGAAGGTACATTTCTGAGATTTAGCATCAAGCTTGGTTCTGTTTTCTTTAGCAACATGGACAAAAGCTTCGCAACCAAAAGTTTTTAGAAAAGAATAATTTACCTTTTTACCAGTCCATGCCTCCTCTGGAATACCACCATCCAAAGGGGTTGAAGGTCCTCTATTTATCAAATAGATAGCAGTATGTACAGCATCTGCCCAAAAATGTAAGGGCAATCCAGCATGCAATCTCATGCTCCTCGCATGTTCCATGATGGTCCTATTCATTCTCTCTAACACACCATTTTCCTGTGGAGTTCCTGGAACTGTCTTCTGCTTTCGAATCCCATTTAAGGAACAGTAATCTTCAAATGCTTTGCTACAATACTCACCTCCATTATCCGATCTGAGACACTTCAACTTTTTTCCTGTCTCATTCTCAACCAAAGTTTTCCATTTCTTAAAAGTTTCAAAAACATCTGATTTTTGTTTTAGGAAATATACCCATGTTTTTCTGGTTGAGTCATTAATAAAAATAACATAATAACAAGAGCCACCAAGAGATGATACCTAAGCCAGTCCCCATACATCTGAATGTACAAGCTCTAACTTCTCACTCTTCTTCTCTTTCCCAACCTTGAGAAATCTGACTCTTTTCTGTTTACCGTAAACACAGTTTTCACAGAACTCTAAATCAATCTTCTTTAGTCTTGGAAATAGATTTTTAGAGTGAAGGATTTTCATCCCTTTCTCACTCATGTGCCCAAGCCTATGGTGCCACATTATCGAATCTGTTCTTGCAACATTTATTGTTGTTGTCCCTACAGTAACTTTATCTGTAACAGCTAAGGTAGAGTAAGTGTTACCAGTACACAGATATAATGTGCCTATCTTTGCACCTTTAGCTACTACTAATGATCCTTTAGTGACCTTCCACATACTGTCTGAGAAGGTAACTATGCAACCTTCACTACCTAGTTGCCCTGCAGAAATTAAATTTCTTCTTAAATTAGGAACATGTCTTACCTCCTGCAGAAACCAGTCATTACCATTCTACAACTTGATCTTTATCTTTCCTTTTCCAACAATTTGACATGGCTCATCATCACCCAAATATACCTGTCCAAAATCACCTTGAACATAATCTAGAAAATATTTTCTATGGGGTGTAGCATGAAATGAAGCCCCAGAATCTATTACCCAGGAATCATTAACATTATCCAAACATAAGATTAAAGCATCTTGTAAAGTATTACTTGCAATATTAGCTTCCTTACTGTCATTTTCATTTTTGTCTCCTTCTTTGTTTTTCCGAGACCAACAGTCTTTCTTTAGATGACCAGGCTTTCCGCAGTACCAGCAATCTTTCTTTCCTCTAGATTGAGAGCATCCTTTCTTTGACTTCCCTCGTGACTTCTCATTCCCAGGGCCTTTTCCTCTTTCCTTTGATCTTCCTCTGTTCTCCACATTCAAAACACTACCCGATGATGTTGAAGTCTCACCTGTGCTTTTCCTTCGCATTTCCTTGCTTAGGATAACACCAACAATATCATCAAATACCAATGTATTTTTACCAGAGACAGAGTTACTTACGGCCATAACCAAGCTATTCCAGCTTTCTGGCAAAGAACATAAAATCAAGAGAGCCCTAACCTCTTTTGCAAAGGTAATTTTTACTAAAGACAATTGACTGGTAATTGTATTAAATTCATTTAAGTGCTCCGCTACAGATCCTCCCTCACTCATTTTCAAATTAAACAAACGCTTCATAAGAAATACCTTATTTGAAGCCGAGGGTTTCTCATACAACTTAGCCAATGTTGCCATCAAATCTATAGTCATTTTTGCTTCTGTTATATTGAATGCTACAGACGACGCAAGGCACAATTGAATGGATCCTAGTGCCTTTCTATCTAAAATGTCCCACTCTTCATCTGATATTGTGGTCGGTTTCTTTGCTTTTCCTTCCAATGGCTGCCACAAATCCTTTTGATACAAGTAATCCTCCATCTGCATTTTCCATAACTGATAATTCTGGCCATTAAACTTTTCGACCTTGAATTTCGAATCCTCCATTGCTCCCACTCAAATCTAAAAGTCCTACCAATTTACAAAAAACCTCGCTCTGATACCAATTGTTAGGGTTTCAAGTAGATCCGAAGCAAATATGAACTAACAATTATATGCAGATTTAAATACAAAAGATAAAGAAATAAAACAAGACACAGATAACACAAAGATTTAACGTGGTTCACCCAGAATGGGTTACATCCACCATACACAGCCGTCCAATCTTTCTTATTATCCAGCAAAAACAGTACATCAACCTTACAATGCCTTAAGCATCCCAGCCGCTTATAACATGCGTTTTTAGGGCAACAAACAAAGTCGACCTTTTTAGGGTTTTATTACAATGTCGGTTTTCATCAACGAAAAATGGCAAAAAAAAATTTCTCATGGGCTGCCGCCCCCGAACCCCTGCCAGGGGCCCGGCCTGGCCCTGGACCCCGGCGAGGATACATGCTAAGTGTACAGTACTTTGCTGATCAGTTGCCACATTTCAATAGCTAGTTGGTTGTCTTTTTCAGTTAAGATTAATTGTAACCAACCCAAGACAAATATAAGTCTTGGTAAAATTGATAGAATGGCTTGTTGAAGAATTGAAACAAGAAGAGCAAGTTTAGCCTTTCAAATTTTGTGTTTTTAGCGAGTATAGTGGAGTTTATTTGGATTTGTATGGTTTGTACGGACTTCCAAGCCCAGAAAAAGGCATGAATTGTTAGATAAGAGTAATATATTCCATTTTATGGTATTCTAAGGTTTTTAAGTGTTATAGTTTGCAATTTTTGTCATTTTTGTTGTAGGCGGGTCCTAAAGACCTAAAAACCAAGGTTTTGAAGACTTTATGGCCCTTTCCTAGCATTCCATGGTGAAAATCCATATTGAAATCTTATGGAATGTTAGGAGGCCTTGTAAAGTATGTTTTCATTTTGGTTTTAAGACAAGGGAGGCTAAACTCAAGATTTTCCACCATACCCTAGGCCTGGCACGTTGAGTTGGCAAGCATTGGGGATTATGGACAGCAGGCCCTAGAAGGTTAAATCTGATGGATGGAATTGATGCAAGGTTGTATTGGACATCATAATGGATGTAAAGATCTAAAACAACCATCATAATCCCTGAGCAATTGGACTGGTGAAGACATTCAAGCAAATCCCTATTTTATAGGCTTAAAAAGAGGAATTAGGCCTAAAAAGGGTTAGGATAGTTAGAGAGAAAACCCATATCCAATTTTGAGATATTGTATGAATCTTAAAAAAGGGTATCTAAAAAGCCAAATATTTCATAGGGGTGTTTAGTAATTATGATAAATAATTGCAAAATACCTTGCAGGTAGGGCTAATTGAACTAGGTCTCCTAGTAGGCCTAAAAGAGCAGATTGGTCCTAAAGCTTGAAACCGGTAAAAACCAAAGTCATAAATAAAGGGATAGGGTTGGATAAATAAGGAAAACCATCCATAAGTGTGTTGGTCATGTGTGAATGAAGATCCTATGGTAGAGGGGTTTGGCTCTTGGTTAAGGTGTTGAGTAGGAAGGTCTCTAATAAGGAGTGTGGGACACTCACAAAACAAGAAGTGGTCACCTTATTATAAGGACCTTAGGAAGATCATTAAGGGTTTTCCCTACAACCTTTGGAAGGTTGAAAAGTGTGGAACCATTGGATGGTTCCATTGACAACCTAAGGAGACATCAAGAGTAAGCAAACCTAGTAGGAGAGCTTAACCACTCTACATCAGATTGGTATTAGAGCCACTTGATTGAACAAAGTGGTGTATGTCAGACCAAGAGGTAGAGTCAGAAGCCTGCAGCATGCCACCTAAGCCAATGAGTCAAGAGGCCATTAGGAAGTTGGTCCAAGACATGCTTAGTGAAGCTCGAGAGCAAGACACCAAGAAAGGTAAGGGTAAGATCACAAAGTGGGGTGATGAAACTAATGATGAAGATACACATGTGATAGGAGTGGTGATAGAAAAAGAGTTGGAGAAAGATCATAAAATATTCTTGGATGCTCTTAAATCACTCAATAAAGATAGCCTAGATGGTTTACCAGTCTATAGTGGAAGCCTAAATGGAGAAGAGCTGTTGGATTGGATAGAAGCCTTGAAAAATCATTTTGAATACAAGGAGATTGTAGAAGAAAAGAGGGTCAATATGGCTAAGACAAAGTTGAAAGGATTAGCTCTAGTGTGATGGAACATGATGCAAAAGAAAGGGAACAAACTAGAAGGAAGAAGATCAACTCCTGGGAGAGAATAAAGATTAGAATCAAGACTCAATTCCTACCTCTAGATTATGAGGTGCAGATACACAAAAAGTTGATGAGTTTGAAGAAAAGAGAAATGGATGTGAGTGCCTACACAGAGGAGTTCAACAAACTAACTCTAAGAGCAAGGAAGCAAGAGGAAGAAGTGGAGAATGTAGCAAGATACCTAAATGGCCTTAGACAAAACATTTAGGATGAAATCAGCATGATGGCACCTAAGACAGTCCATAAGTGTTTTTAGTTGTCTTTGAGAGAAGAGGACAAGATCAAGAGGAAAAGTGAGTTCAATCAAAGAAGCAGATGTGGTAAAGGATTCAGAGGAAGAGGCACCTTTGGAAGGGGTCATAACCCTTGCAAGAATGAAGAAGGCAATCAATCTAAAAATAGTGTCGATAACTTTAGCAAGAGTGGTTAGTTTAGAGGCAACTCTAGAGGAAGAAATAACTTTAGAGGCAGGTTTGGCACTCAAGGAAGATGACCCATAATATTCACCAGTAAATGCTTTCATTGTCATCAAGTGGGCCACACAATGAAATGGTGTCCTAAAAAGACTTCAAGTTCTTATGTGGGTGAAAGGAGAACTCAATTGGTCTAGGAGGAAGATAGTTAGAGTGTTACCTCACCAATCAGCAAAGTTGAACCAATCCTAGATGGAGAGAATCTAATGCTAAGAAGAATCTTGTTGAAGGTATCGCAGGCCAAAGAACCTACTCAAAGAAAGACACTTTTTAAAACCACTTGCAGATCCTATGGTAAGATTTGTAAGGTCATAGTGGATTCAGAGTCTACTGAGAACATTGTAGCAGTTGACATGGTAGACAAACTGAAGTTGAAAAGGTTGCCACACACCAATCCCTATAAGGTATCATGGTGGAGTAAAGGACATCATGTGTTAGTTGATGAGAAAGCTTGGGTAGACTTTGAAATTGGAGAGTATAAGGATAGAGTACTATGTGATATACTACCCATGGATGCATGCCATTTGTTACTTGGACACCCTTGGCAATATGATGTCAAAGCCATACATGATGGGGAGAAGAATTATTATGTTATCACCAAGGAAGGTAGGAAGTTTCAAATGGATCCTTTGGTTGTTCAGGGAGAAGAAAGACATGTAGGATCAAGTGTTATGTTTCTTAGTGGTAAATAGTTCCTAAAGGAGTTGAAGCATCAAGGGAACCAAGGATGTGCCATCATAGTGAAACAAAAAGTAGAGGCAAAGACTGAACCCAAACTGGTGGTACCTCAAGAAGTGAAGACCCTGTTGGACCAGTACAAAGACATTGTTGTAAATGAGATACCACATGATTTACCCCCATATAGAGATGTGAACCATCAAATAGACCTCATACCCAGAGCTACCTTGCCAAACAATGCTTCTTACAAAATGACACCTACTCAAAATGAGGAAATAGCAAAACAAGTGTAGGAGTTGCTAGATAAGGGGTTGATAAAGAAGAGCTTAAGCCCATGTGCAGTACCTACTATTTTGGTACCTAAGAAAGATGACAAATGGAGAATGTGCACTGACTCAAGAGCCATCAACAAGATTACAATCAAATATCGATTTCCAATGCCAAGAATTGAGGACCTAATGGACTACCTAGGAGGAGCTTGTTACTTTACAAAGATGGATTTGAAATTAGGTTATCATCAAATAAGAATCAAACCTGGAGATGGCTGGAAAACAACCTTTAAGACCAATGAGGGGCTCTATAAATGGTTGGTGATTCCCTTTGGGCTCACAAATGCACCTAGCACCTTCATGAGACTCGTGAATGAAGTGCTTACAGAGTTTATTGGTAAATTTGTGATTGTTTATTTTCATGACATCCTAATTTTTAGTAGGTTAAGGGGGGACCATATCAGACATTTGGATCAGGTCTTGAGGAAGCCACATCAAGAAAAGTTGATGATCAACTTAGACAAGTGTGAGTTCTTCCAAACTGAACTAGTATATCTTGGTTTTGTAGTTTCTCAAGGTTGTTTGAAAATGGATCCAGACAAGGTAGATGCAATAGTTAATTGGCCTACTCCTAAGTCAATAGGAGATGTGAGAAGTTTTCATGGATTAGCTTCTTTCTATAAGAAGTTTATTAGAGGGTTTAACCATGTATGTGTACCTATATTGAACACCATCAAAGGTGGAATGAAATGTCAATTTAAATGGACTAGTGCAACAGACAAGGGGTTTGAGTTGTTGAAACAAAAAGTAGTAGAACTACCTTATCTTATGCTCTCTGATTTCAATCAACTCTTTACTGTGGAGTGTGATGCTAGCAAGTTGAAAATAGGAGAAGTGTTGAGTCAAGAGGATCATCCAGTAGCATTTTTCTCTGAGAAGCTCAATGAGGCAAAACAAAAGTATTCTACCTATGACATAGAGTTGTATGCCATGGTACAAGCACTTAAGAAATAGCAGCATTATCTTCTCCCTAAGGAATTCATAGTCTATACTGACAACCATGCACTTAGCTTCTTGAATGGACAAGACAAGTTGCACCAAAGACACCTCAAATGGGTTGAGAAATTGCACGCCTATATTTTTTCCATCAAACAAAAGAAAGGAGGCACGAATAAAGTAGAAGATGCCTTAAGTAGAAGAGTTCTTACCATCCAAGAAGTGTATCTCCAAAGTGTGGGGTTAAGTGATCTCAAAGACCTATACCAAGGTGACAAGGATTTTGGTGAAGCATATGATGTTTGCACCAAGTTTGCTAATGTTGGTCATGTTGCATATTTTGATTTTACATTGTAGGAAGGCCTTGTTTAAAGGACACTTACTTTGCATACCACAATGCTCTATGAGAGACAAGATCATCAAGGAGAAGCATCAAGGTAGCTTAGGAGGACATTTTGGTCTTGACAAGACCTTAGAGCAGGTTGGATGGTTCTATCATTGGCCTAAACTTTAGTCAGATGTTAGAAGGTTTGTGGAGCAATGCCCTATATGTCAGAGAGCTAAAGGAACCTCCAACAATATAGGTTTATACCAGCCATACCAACCAGACCTTGGGAATGTTTGAGCATGGACTTTGTTCTTGGCTTGCCTAGGACTCCAAGAGGGTATGACAGTGTTTTTTTCATAGTGGATAAATTCAGCAAGATGGCACACTTTGCGCCTTGCAAATGCACTAATGATGCCTCCTACATAGCAGGGTTATTCTTCAAAGAGGTTATGATAATTCATGGATTACCACTTAGCATTGTGAGTGACAGAGACACTAAGTGTGTAAGTCACTTTTGGTGAACCTTATGGAAGAAAATAGGCACAAAAATTTCATTTTCATCAACATACCATCCATAATCAGATAGCCAAACTAAATTAGTTAATAGATCCTTAGGCAACTTGTTGAGATGTCTCACCAAACAACATGGACAAGCTTGGGATCTAGTATTGGGTCAAGCAGAGTGTGCCTACAATGACTTGGTTAATAGAAGCACAGGCCAAAGTCCATTTGAGATAGTATATGGATGTCATCCTAGGGGCATCTTAGAGCTTAGAGATCTAAGTTATATGGACCATAGAAGTGCACAAGGGGAAAAATTTGCAAAGAATGTAAAAGAGATACATGAGTAGGTCAAGAAGATATTGCAACAACATAATGAGAAGTACAAGGCCCTAGAGATAAAAAGAGAAGAGAAGTACACTATAAGGTTGGTGATCTAGTGTTAGCCTACTTGAGGAAGGAGAGACTACCCAAGGGACAACATATTAAGCTATTCATGAAGAATATTGGACCTCTTAGGGTAATGCATAAGTTTGGCAACAATGCCTATGAGTTAGAGTTACCTCCAAACTTGGGCATATCCCCAATCTTCAATGTATGTGATTTGTATCCATACAAAAGGTCTCAGATAGCTACAAATTAAGAAGAGACTACTATTATTGAAGATGTAGACTGGTTACAAGATTTACCTCCAAGCCAACCGGTCACATTGGAATGCATTTTGGATTCTAAGGTTGTGAAAAAGACTAGGAGAGGAGTCTATAAAGACTATCTGATCAAATGGATAGGGCTACCAGAGTCAGAGGCTACATGGATGATATAAAGAGATATATTACAACATGGTACCATTGTCCAAGCCTTATCCACTCAAGAGACTTGAGTTCTTCTTACCCTCAGAGCGTGGTGTTAGGTCCTGGAGGCAATTGAGAGGGGGGGGTGAATCAATTATCTATTAATTTCAAACCAAAACTAACTTCACCAAACTTAGTGCATAATACCGGTAAACCAAACTTTAATGCTGATAGACAGTTTAGCAGATAATAACAGTACCAGTAAAGTTTAATGCATGAAACAAAAAGACAAATAACATACACAACATATAACACAGTTATTTGTACGTGGAAACCCTGTAAGGGGAAAACCACGATGGGAAACCTTACCCACAATCAGATGATACTACTACAGATAGTATGTGTGTACAAATGGGGTCTGCACATGCAGAAAGGCCAACTACCTAGAGCTCACTACTCAATCACAAAATGTGAGTCACACTGACTACAATTGGATGGTTAAATCCAATGATAATGTACTTCTCAAAATATCATCTTCATATGCTAGATTCAGTACCGGTTAGTCTCTGATTGACTTCTTCAAAAAGCCTCCTTGAATCTTCAAATGATGTCTACATGTATAGCTCTGCTAATATTCCCATATACCTTATTACAATCCTTTTTCCACAGTCACTCTACTACTACTTAATCTCACAAATGAGATCTTACATATATACCAAAACCTAAGACCAAATGTGTAGGTCGGCTTACTAAGATATTACAATAACATCAATTACAAATGAATCAATATGTGATGCATGATGTCAACTCAATGCATTTGCAACAATAACAAATCATCTCCATAATGTGTCGTGCTAATCTAGAATAGATAATGCTTGCCGATCCATAACCTAGACCTATTTGTTGGTAACAACTGTATATGGTGAAAATGGATAACAATAAACAATAATATTGAAAGACTAAAATGGATTCAACCACTAAACCCTAGCCTAACAATGAACAAAGATCCACCATAACATATGAAGATAACCTAAGACAATGCAAATAACTCAAAATCACAAAGATTATACCATCACATGTCCAATAGGGTTTTGATCTCCATTCTTCCTATCTCCATTGATCTTGCTTGATATATTTGCTCTCAGATTTTTGTATGCACAAGAGCTCAACAAAGAATGGAATGTGGTTGCAAGTAGAATTGTAGTGTAGCCAAGTACTCCAAAATTGTTGATTAGGGTGAGTGATTAGCCATTAGGATATGTCATTAGGGTTTGACAATGAAGAAGTCATCTCTTTAAATAGAAGACACAATAAGAAATGGAGGGTTAAGATTGAGAGGTGTAAAAAGAGAGGTCGGCTAGGATTAGAGGGTAGGTATAAGAAATACCAAAATAATGAAAGAGGTAGGTAGTGTAGGAAATAAGAGATGAATGACATGTGTCATGTGTAGAAAAAGATAATGAATTAATTAAATAAATAAAGATTTATTTAATTAATAGAAGAAGTAGGATAATTAAATAAATAAGATATTTATTTAATTTAGAAAAGGGATAATTTAAATAAATAAATGTATTTATTTAAATGAGAAATAAGGCTAGAAGAGGATAAATGAATTAATTAAATAAATAAAAATTTATTTAATTAATAGAAGAATTAGGCTTAGATAATTAAATCAATAAAATATTTATTTAATTAGACATGACAATTTTAGGTGTCTACATTTTGCCCCTCTTTGAGACAATGCGGCTTGTCGCGTTGTTTCAAAGAAAATAAGATGAACTGATACAAAGTTGCCCCAGAATAAGGAATTATATGCCCCCTCGAGAGATTGGATGAAAAAGTCTGGAAAGAGTGCAGACAATCTCTCGATAAGAAAGATGAGATAGAATGGACTGATTGGATAAAGTGACAAAGTCACAGGATGAAGAATACTGACTCGGGAAATGAAGGCCAGGGCTAGGGTAGGCTATAAGATAGATCACGGGCAAAAGACATCCTCATTGTCATCCACACCCTTAGAAGATCACAGTGCAGAGCGAGAAAAGAGTAGCAGTAGTCAGCAGCGATGGCATTCATTCATAGATTCGACCGTGTCCGCCGATTCCAGCGACCAGCCGATGCAGGAGAGCCGGTAAGTACCCAAAAACCTCCTCGTACTTTCACGCATTTCGAGTTTTGTCATAAATGCATGTTTAGGAGCAATAAATGCGCTAGGAATAGGATATTTAAAAAGTGCAAAAACGCGCAACCGCGTCTGTGTCAGCGCCAGGCGCGTCTGTGTCCAACAGGCGCGTCAGTGTCGGGTCCAGGCGCGTCTGTGCCTGGAACCGCGTTTGTGTTGAATGCGGACGCGTTTGTGAAATGTAGCAGCGTCTGTGATTTATAGGAGCGTTTATGTCATGTAGGGACGTCTGTGTTCCCTGGTCGCGTTTGTGTCTGGCATAGGCACGTTTGTATTCATAAAACGCGTCTGTGTTTCAGAAGCGCGTTTGTGCAGTCTATAAGCGCGTTTATGAGTTAAAAGCGCGTGTGTTGTAAAAGTGCGTTTGTGTGTTTAAATGCATGGTTTTAGTCATTTAGGTCAAATCGGCAGTTCTGTGATGAACATACGCTGTCGATTGGATAAGCTGCTGAGAGGATACACTCAAGCAGGTCCTCTAGGAAGACTAGGATAGATCAAGGCACTTTGTGATAAATAGGGAGCACCAAGATAGGCAGCACTTTGTGATGAACAGGGAGTGCGAATGTGAGTGACACTTTGTGATGAACAGGGAATGTCATACACGTAGTACTTTGTGATGAACAGGGAGCACTACTTAGGGTAGATAGCAACACTTTGTGATGAACAGTGAGTGTCACTAGGATAGATAACCAGATGCATTTAGGTAGCAAGTAGCATTTTGTGATAAACAGTGAATGCCACGATAACTGACATGATTGAGTTGCTTGACTGCAGGAGTATTTGTCGATGTTAGAGTCACGGGAGAGATTCCCATCGACTCAGAGACTGCGACCAGAGTTGTCGATCCAGGACATGATTTCCATTGAGGAGATGGGTCTCACACATATGCTCTATGTGCCCGAGTTTCGGGCAAACATGGGGTTGCTGACTGCGTTGGCCGAGAGATGGCACTCAGAGACATGCACGTTTCACCTGTCGATGGGTGAGATGACAGTGACATTAGAGGATGTATACAGGATTCTGCATGTTCCTATTGATGGAGAGTTGATTCCCTACGACCGTGACGGTGACAGGGAGGCATTGAGACGGGTTTTTCAGGATCCCGATTTGGAGATGCGAGCAGGTCATGTAGCCTGGGATACCATGACTACCACAGGTTTAGCATTGCCTGCAGTTGTTGGGGGAGTCATCAGTGGGTATTTGTGTCCAGACAGGGCCACATGAGGATTGGTAGTGGGCTGGGGAGGGGCATTGGAGACGCTGATGGCAGAGCACACTAGGTATGCATGGGGGCCATGTGTCCTGGCATATTTGTATTATGAGCTGCATCAGTTTGTGTACCACGGATCAGTGGGTTTGGGCTGTGGCGTGACTCTCTTGCAGGTGTGGGCCTATGAGCACCTTCCCATCACATGGCCCATTCATTTCAGAGGCAGAGGACAGGGACAAAGTTTTGTGCACCTGTATGACATGATCACATCCCAGCCTCGGATTGGGAGATTGGAGCATTGGAGGTGAGTCATTGATGATATTGACATGGTGATTTGGAGGCCGTACCTGGGGTGCGAGGAGTGGGAGGATGATGCCTTGGAGCTACCATATGTGTTTAGGAGCAGGTATCTGATGGGGCGGACGCCCTATATTCTAGAGAGGCAGCTTATTGATAGGGTGTGCAGGCAGTTCGGGCGGATTCAGCGGATGCCACGAGGCTCGGGCATGTATGCCCGTACGGTCAGAGATCACGTGCAGTTTGGCCCACTGCTATCATATGATCAGGCGGTGACGCAGCTAGCGGAGATGATACTGATGCCATGGGACATGTGGCCAGAGGTAGATGATGCAGGGATGGACGCAGAGTACTCTGCGTATTGGGCAGAGCATCCATTTCCCAGATTGACAGATCTGGCAGAGCCACTGGATGGAGAGGGTGGAGGAGATGATGATGATGGAGGAGGAGATGGAGGTAGGGGCCGGTGGAGGTGGAGGGGAGTGGTGGGAGAGAGGCGGGTGGCACCTCGGAGGGAGGGAGGACAGGAGAGAGCAGCTCCGGTGGTGAGAGGACAGGGTGGACTGCCCCTACAGGTGCCAGCAGCACAGGGTCCTAGACAGGGACCGAGACAGGTGCAGGCAGAGGGACAGAGACAGGTACAGCCACAGGTACCTATATAGGCACAGGGACAGGTGCAGGCAGAGGTGGAGGGACAGGCACCTGTAGGGGAGGAGCCACAGGCGGAGGCGGAGAGCGGAGACTCTAAGGAGGATGAGGTGGTGAGGCTGCGGGAGATCTGCCAGGGCCAGGCAGATGAGATTGAGGATTTGGTGCGGGAGAGGAACCACCTCAGGATCAGGGTCCGAGACACAGAGCAGGAGAGGGATCAGGCCATCCAGAGATACACAGAGGCCGAGACAGCTCTGAGGGTAGGTAGGCGGGCAGCAAAGGATGCAGGGGCAGGCTACGCATATGTTTTGCGAGCCGGAGAGGAGATCGCCTACTGGAGGGATCTATACTATGCAGCCGTGCCAGCAGATCAGTGGGCTAGGAGCTTCCATAGATCGTCGCGCACAGCGACGGCTACGGGAGGGAGCCGCAGGAGACAGGCATCCAGCGGTGGGGTCATGGGGCCTCCACCACCACCAGAGAGACAGGGGGATCCAGGGGCGGGTCCATCTATAGCTCAGACTCCGTCGAGGCGAGGCGGCTCCGAGGGAGGGAGTTCCTCATAGCTATAGTGGGCTCCCATTATATCAGTAGATGTACCATTGTTGTATTGTAGACACCTGCGGGTGATTCTTTTGTAGCCATATGATTCTTTTGACATCATTGTATCATGACACATTTTGAGTATATATGAGAGATGATCCATTTTTTTGTGGCAGCTATATGCATGTGTACCTTATGTGATGAAATGTTCTTATGTGATACAGATGCTTATATGATGCAATGCAATATATTTTTGTTCTTTTATATTGTATATGTGATGCATGATGCAAATGTGAATGTATGTAATGCAGATGAACATGATAATGCAAATGATTATTTACATAATGAAAATGTGAGATGTGCTAACATGTGTTGTATGCAGGATGTGATGCAATTGTGATATCTATATGTATGTGTGAAATGCTTATATGTGGTGATGTAGGTGTAGCTATATGAAATGCAAATGTTTTTGGTGTGTCATTATACTCAGTCATGTGATAGCGGGCTACGCGGACTCGAGAAGGACAATGGAAGTCAATCAAGAAAGGGGGATGGAAGACAGAAGATATGAACGTGAAAGAGCTTCTTGTGCGTTATCATCATTAAGCTTATTATGGCAGGTAGGTTATGACAATCGAGGCATTTGTTCGGCCCAGAAAGTCATTGTACCTGTTTGCATGGAGATAAGACAATCACAAACAAGGAATGCCCCAGTTCATACTTGACTCACAGTGTCCTCATATCCTTGGACAAGTCATAGCATTACTAAAAGACAATCCACAGACAGCAAATGCAAATAGGTGACGATACCCCATCCTCGCCTTTCTAGCCAAAGACATCCTGGAGATAGAATCTCTAGTCAAAGACATCCCGGAAAAGCTAAAAGACATGTCACCAAAAGATAAAATCAAAAGAAAACCAAGACTCGACACCAACATCCACTGTAGTCCTCAAGTTTAGTGTCTCTTGTCACTTGTTTAAGTCTTATTCGATTGTGGTCACAATGTTCACTTTCACACAAAAAAAAAGATAGATAGCACTGAACCATATGTTGTCTGAGTCTGTTGAAAGATTTGATTTTGTTGAAGCCCATTGTTGCTGCTGTGTCTCATTTGAAACTGACTGAATCCATGAAACTGATACCTTATTGCAGAGAAGATGAAACTTTATTGCGGACTGGCGATGAAAATGCTGCTTTATTGCGGATTGTGCGCGGACAGACTGAAGAAAGCTGAAAGAAACTGTACTCCTCGAAACATGTGATGTTCTCAGTTCCACACCCATTACTAGACGTAGGAATTGGCCATAGTCACAGATAGGATCTGATTTATTATGGATGGAAAAGGGAGTGAAAAGGGAGGGTTATGGATGGCTAACCAATCTTAGGTAGATCAATAACAAGCCATGATGGGAATGGGTAAGTTTATTGTGAGTGAATAGGTTGTGAGTGTGTGCAAAGTGAAAGGATGAAAGAGAATCCTGAAGGAGGGAGGAGCAAAGTCCCTACGCATGGCGCTGGTGACCCAGTTTTCACCATGGTACTTGCCCAGGGCGCCACCGAAGTGGTTTTCACCGTTGGACGAAATTATTTCTCTTTACTTTTTTTGATTTTTCAATTTTTTTGTTGTCACAAGGCGCCTGTTTGCCAGGTTTTCACCAAGTGACGATTTTTTTGTTTTATAGTTTTTTTTGTATTTTTGAAAATTTTTGATTTTTTTTGTATTTTCAAATTAGGATATTCCGAAGAGCTATGTGTAGAACCTGCGAAGGTGCATGCTGTTGATAGGATCCTCCAAAGGTTCACATTCTGTAGTAGAGAGCTGATATGCCCCAGATCCATATGCTGCTGTGATGATGTAAGGACCAAGCCAATTTGGTTCGAACTTGCCCTTCTTATCTCTGTCTTGCTGATTTTTGGGGTTCTCTCTGAGGACTAAGTCACCTACCTCAAATGTGCGAGGCTTGACCTTGTGATTGTAACTGCGACTCATTCGTTGTTGGTAAGCCTTGAGATGATTAAAAGCAGTGTGTCGTCGTTCCTCCAGCAGTTCTAGTTCTTGTAAGCGGGAGACCCTGTAGTCTTCATCGTTGATTATGTTTCTCAAAGAGACCCATAAAGAAGGTAGCTCGACCTCAATAGGCAAGATGGCTTCAGTGCCGTAGACAAGTGAGTAGGGTGTAGCTCCTGTAGGTGTGCGGACATTGGTACGATAGGCCCAAAGTGCGGGATTGAGTTGGACATGCCAGTTACGGCCAGCGTCGTCGACTGTCTTTTTAAGTATTTTGAGAATTGTTTTGTTAGACGCCTCAGCTTGGCCATTACCTTGGGGGTAGTATGGTGTGGAGAAATGGTGAGAGATATGGAAGCGCTCACAGAGTTCATGAACATCCTGGTTCTTGAAAGGACGCCCATTATCGGTGATAATGGAAGTAGGAATCCCGTATCGGCAAATGATGTAGTTCAGGATGAAAGTAGCGATTTGTTTCCCAGTAACTTGTGTGAGAGGCACAGCTTCAATCCACTTTGTGAAATACTCTGTGGCTGTGATAATGAATTTATGTCCATTGGAAGAAGGAGGGTGAATCTTGCCTATGAGATCGAGTCCCCACTGACGAAAGGGCCAAGGAGATGCAAGTGGCTGTAGTTCTTGTGCTGGTGCATGTATAAGGTCTCCATGAATTTGACACTGCTTACACTTCTTGACAAACTGATATGCATCTTTTTCCATAGTAGGCCAGTAGTATCCAGTCCTGATGAGTTTCTTGGCCAAGGTAAAACCACTAGTATGCGGACCACATATCCCTTCATGCACTTCTCGTAACGCAATCTGAGCTTCGTCACTCTCTAAACATCTAAGAAGGGTGCCATCTAGACCTCGTCGGTATAGGATATCAGCTAGGATAACATATCGGGAGGATCGGCGAATGAAAGTGCGGCGTTGGTTGTTCGATAGATCGGGAGGTAAGATATTATCGCGAAGGTATGTGAATATGGAACCATATAACTGGGATTCAGGACCAACAACACATATCATTTCCGTAGGAGTGATCTCATATGACGGAATCAGCAGGTTGTCAACCAGGAACTCATAGCAGGTCTCATTTTGCGGTAGATCAATGAGCGAAGCAATTGTAGCCATGGCATCAGCAGCACGATTCTGTTCTCTTGGTATTTGCTCAAACTCTATCTTTGCAAAGTGCTGTTTCAGATCATCTACCAGTTGTTTGTAAGGCATTAACTTTTCATCTTTTGTTTGATAATCATCAGTTGCTTGACGGATGACAAGTTGAGAATCCCCAAAAACACGAAGTTCTTGGATCTTCCACTGAACTCCAATTCTTAACCCAGTTGTTAATGCCTCGTATTCCGCTATATTGTTGGTGCAAGGAAATGATAAGCGGTATGACTTTGGTATAGAATCGCCTTGGGGAGTTATAAAGAGTATACCCGCTCCTGCCCCATGCTGTGTGTATGAGCCATCAAAGTATAGTTGCCATGGCTTTGCAGGTGATATTGTTAGAATGGACTCATCTGGAAATTCTGACTGTAGAGGAACATCATCTATCATGGGAGCATCTGCCAGTTGATCTGCGATGGCTTGTCCTTTTATGGCTTTTCTGTCCACGTATTCAATGTCGAATTCACTCAAAATCATTACCCACTTGGCCAGTCGCCCAGTAAGTGTAGCTTTGTTGAGAAGATATTTTAGTGGATCAATTCTGGCAATCAACTTAGTCTTGTGAGTGAGCATATAATGTCGTAATTTTTGCGAAGCAAAGACCACAGCGAGACATGCACGCTCAATAGGTGTGTAGTTCAGCTCATATCCCACCAACGTGCGACTGATATAGTAGACTGCTTTTTCCTTGCCGTCAGGTATTTGTTGTGCTAGGAGTGCCCCCAGTGCTGTTGGAGTAGCTGATATGTAAAGTAGCAATGGTTGATCCAGAATTGGTGGCATCAAAACTGGCGGGTTCAAAAGATAGTCTTTGAGTGCCTGAAAAGCCTGTTGACAGTTCTCATCCCATTTGAACTTGATGTTTTTGTGTAGCAGGTGCTGGAAAGGATTGCACTTATCTGCAAGTTGTGCTATGAATCTTCGTATGGACTGGAGTCTCCCTTGTAAAGACCGAAGTTGACTGATATTCTTGGGTGGCAGCATGTCCAAGATAGCCTTGACTTTTGCTGGATCAGCTTCTATTCCTCTTTTAGACACAATGAATCCTAGGAGCTTCCCGGAGGTTACTCCAAAGACACATTTCTTTGGGTTTAATCTTACCTTGTATTTTTTCAGCCTATCAAAAGCAACTGAAAGTATTTCCAAGTGTGTATTTCTGTCTATTGATTTAACCAAAAGGTCGTCAACATAATCTTCCACCGTTACATGCATGAGATCATGGAAGATAGTAGTCATAGCTCGTTGATACGTGGTACCTGCATTTTTCAGCCCAAAGGGCATGACATTCCAGCAGAAGGTTCCCCATGGACAAGTAAATGATGTTTTATGTTGATCTTCAGGTGTAATCCTGATCTGATTATATCCAGAGAATCCGTCCATTAGAGATAACATCTCATGGCCTGCTATGAGATCAACAATTAAATCAATGTTTGGTAATGGGAAATCATCCTTCGGACAAGCCTTATTGATATCCCTGAAGTCTGTACATATTCGGATGCTGCGATCTGGTTTGCTAACAGGTACTAAGTTGGAAATCCATTCGGGATAATCAATTGGGCGTATGAATCCAACATCCAGTAATTTCTCCAGCTCTGCCTTGACTAATAATGCCACTTATGGATGCATTTTCCTCAATTTCTGTTTTACTGGTTTTGCCCCCGGTTTGACTGTTAAATGATGCATTACTAAATCGGGGTCTAGTCCAGGCATATCAGCATAAGACCATGCGAAGTTGGCTTGTCATTCCTTAAAGAAGCTTATGAACCTTGCTTTCTCGGCCTCTGTCAATGATTGAGCCAAAAATATGTTATGTGGAACCTCTGTTGTACCAATGTTTGTCTTTATAGTCTCCTCCACCAACATGGATGATTTTTCCTCATATGATGCTGGGAGAATGTCAAGCCTTCCATCTTCGGGCGCCTCAGAGAGGTTTTCACCCTCAGATACGTCCTTTCTTTTTACTTTTTTAGAGTCAGATAGCGCCACAGTGTGGTTTTCGCCATAAGACCCTTGTTTTGTTTTTATTTTCACATTTTTGTGACTAGAAGGCCCGACACCCTCACCAAAGTATGCCATGTTATTAAGCTCTATGGCGTATCCTGCTTTATGGTCTCCAAGAGGAAGATCATCGCGAATGCCAAGATAATCGACTATAGCTTCGTCATTTTGAAATGTATCAAGCTGTGCTGGTCCATCCTGATCCCAGTCAATGAGTTGGGGGTGAATGAGGGGAAGGTCTTTAGTGTTTTCAGAGTTCACAAGGCTAATAGTGAAGATGTGGTTATATTCAGGTATGTCAAGATAGTCATCGAGGTCGTCAATGGCACTCTCCTCATCAGTTTCGATCGTGAGTGAGTCCAAATTATCATCACTAGTAGCACCCTCAGGGACAGGTGTCCTCATCCTATGTGATCTTGACCTAGGGCCTTGAAACGAAGCTTGTGCGGGATCCTTATGGGTCGGTTCTTGACCAACTCTGAATTTCTTGTAAAACTCCTCCTCCTCTGTAGGTTCCTCTGGCTCTCTAAATGTCTCGTTGAGCTCATAGTCGTTGGAGGATTTGTCTGAACCCCATTCCCATTCGTTGGAATCTGTAGAATAGTGATCTTCTTGTTGAACTTCAGCCATTTTGACTCGCCATATCTGTTTTGTTCTTTTATTGTGAATCTTGGGATTTAGAAAACCAAGCCCCTTGGAGCATTCCCTTCTTGTAGTTAGCTCAGGTTGTAAAGGCTCCATGACACCTTCTTTGCGTAGTCCGAGAGGGCTTTTTCCATCATACCCAAATCTTTGTAGAATTTTGAAACCTTTGCCATAGTTCTCACAGGGTATTATAATTTGATCATGTGTATCCTCTTTAGCGTCCTTATATAGCATTTTATATAAATTTTCTTCCTCTAGTTCGCCCCATTTTTGAAAGACGGTAGGATCCCATTTGAGTAGCATGATGGAGATTTGCTTATTAGGATGTGGCCTCCCATATTCCTTGGGAGAGGTCATGACTTGTCGTAAGAACATTGTTTGATTCAGAGTATATTCTCCCATGCCTTTGTCTTGAAACTTGGCTCTAAGTTCACCTTGTTTGGATGTCGAGGGCTTTAATGACTCAGGATCAATATATGCTGAAGAAGGAGTAGCTTCACGATTGTTGGGAATGATAGTCTCAGTATGTGATCTCAAGTTATAGCAATATATGAATGGATTTGGATCACCATTGACCGTTACCTCGACTCCATTATGAGGAAACTTAATGCACTGATGATATGTTGATGGGACTGCCCTCATTTCATGAATCCACGGACGTCCTAGCAATATGTTATACGTAAGGTCTAGATCCAGGACTTGACAAACCACATCCTTTGTGACTGGCCCTATTCTTAGTGGTAAGATGACCGTGCCCTTGGACGAACGCTCTTCATCATCATAAGCCTTAATAGTGATTTGGTTTGTAGAATTTACAGCTTTGTCAGAATATCCCAATTGTTTGATGGTGCTCAATGTACAAATATTAAGACCTGCTCCTCCATCTATCAGGACTCGCTTTATTCGGTGTTTATGTATGAAGGCTTCAATATGTAGAGGTGCATTATGAGGCTGACTTATGGAGGCGTCATCGGCTTCTGTGAATGTGAGGGAGTGTGGAACGGATAAATATCCCACCATGGCTTGAAACTGGTCCACGTTTAGATCAGTAGGGACAGCAGTATCTCTCAAGGTTTTGTCAAGGATAGCTTTATGTGCAGGAGATATACGTAAGAGCTCAAGAATAGAGATGAGTGCGGGTGTTTTCCCTAATTGCTCTACAAGGTCGTACTCAGGCTTAGTTGACGGAAGATTGGTATTCTTAGTAGAGGTACCTGGCAATGTGATCTTACCTCGACGGGTTGTAACATGACATTCAGAGGTAGATGTGGACGAAGATCCCACACCTTTTAGGACAATTTTGGGCCTTGGAGAAGAATTCTCAGGATTTTTATTTTTGATAGTAATGGTAGAAATATGATTGTCCATTGAGATGTGATTAATAGTGGAATCATAATTGTAAGATGTTCTGGTGTGATTGGCTTGATCATCTGTGACTTTGCCTTTTCCCTTGTCATGTTTTGGGAATGGTTCCTTAAACACCTCATGCTCTTGATTAGATGAATGTCCCTCAATCTCAATATCTCCTCTGTCAATGAGATCTTGTACAATGTTTTTCAATCGATGGCAATTACTTGTCTTGTGACCCTTGCTCTTATGAAACTCGCAAAATTCATCATCATTCCACCAATTTGGTTTGACCTTTGGTTCATATGGAGGAAAATCTGGGACTGTGATCACTTTGTTTGCTACAAGCTTTTTGAATACTGATTCAAGTGGTTCTCCCAATGGAGTGTACTTCCTTCGTGGTTTAGCAGCCGTTTGATTGTTCACTTGATTGTCGGTAGAACTTGATCCAGAAAAGACGAACTTTGGTCTTACTGTGTTGGCATCAACAACACCATCATTAACCGTGTTCTTGTTCTTGTTCCAAAATTTTGGTTTGTCCTTTCCTTTGAAGTCCTTTTTGTTTTCTTTGAATAGCTTGATAACTCCTTGTTCAATTAAGACCTTTTCTGTTGCTAGGCCCTTTTCAATGACATCCTTGAATGTGGACAAACAAGCTTTCCTGAGATCATAGCCAATAGCCTTGTTAACATTTTGTGTGAACATCTCCACCATTTGTTTTTGCGGGATCTCACAAGAGCATCTGCTAGCTAGGTTTCTCCATCTTTGTAAAAATGACGCGAAAGATTCTCCTTCTTTTTGTTTCGTATTGCACAAGGTAGTAACTGAGACATCTGTTTCAATGTTGTAAGAAAAATGCTGAATGAATGCTTCTGCCAAGTTGCCCCATGACTTAATACCAGGAGGTAATTGAGAAAACCATTCCATAGCTTGATCTCCTAAGCTCTGTGGGAACAACCTCATCAAGTATGTTTCTTCTGCCGCTACCTCAATGCAAGCTGTGAAGAATTGTCTTATGTGTGCCTTGGGGTCTCCTCTCCCTCTATATTTGTCGAATTTTGGTGTTACAAAGTGCGGAGGAAACAGAGGCATTGGAATGCTCTTATCAAATGGATAAGGGCATATATCTCTCATAGTATATGTGGGTTTTGATGTGCCCATGTCTTCCACTTTCTTTTGTAGATCTCTAATTTGTTGCTCCAAATTATTTTTGGGAGGAGATTGATTTCTTGTAGCATACCCCATGTTTGAAACACCCATTTGAGGAGGAGCTTGTTGCATGTATGGATGATACTGATCATAAACATGTCCATATGGAGGTCTATATTGTTGCGACATGTATGGAGCACTTGGCATAACTTCTTGTTGAGGGACCCCATATCTATTTTGTGTATATAAACCATATTCAATAGGCCTTTCATTTTCCATTGTGTTGCCCCCAATTTTGGCATGAGGTCTCCTTGTGTCAAAATTTTGAGGAAGTCCTTGAGTATCCATTTGTCTTGGTTGACCCATATCTTGAGCATGTGTTTGAGCATAAGGCCTCCATGATGGTCTTTGAGTGTAAGTATCATGCATTTGAGCTTGTGTATGTGGGATTGCCGGTTTTTGAAGCAGAACTGATGGTGACTCCGGCATCATATTATTTGGTCCTCCACTATTAGGTTGAGTTTGTTGTGAAGGTCTACTTTCCATAAGTTGAGATAAGTCAAAATCATGTGGTATTTTAGCTCCACTTTGTGCCATCATGTTTAGGAAATATTGACGATCTCTCCTCATTATCTCTTCAACCAATCTATTGAATTGAGGATCCATTATAGATTCTTGTATGTCTGCTGATAGTATTGAAGAATTGTCAACATTGTCATTGTGTGTAGTATTGTTGTTTATAGCGTTTGCGCTTTCCACATTTGGATTGTGTCTATAAACATTCATGTCTGGTAATGTAGTGTGCTCAGGATTGTAGAAGACATCATTGTCATACTCATAAGAACTCATGTTTACAGATTCTTGAGCTTCTTTGACTATTCTCCTAGATTTTTGAAGACGGGTTTCAACCATGAACTAGGTGTTTGACCAATATGTAAGAAACTAGATGAAAATGTGACAAGGTATGGAAGACCAAGAGTTGTATGGAGTGTAAATGAATCTTGAGGTGTACTTGCAATGTCCAAAGTATAAGACCAAGTATGTAAGTAGTAGAGTAGGTGTGACTTCCAAAGAGAGGATAGTTTCTCTTGATGAGGTAAGCTGACCTTGACTCTAAGTAAGACCAAATGAGACCCAAAGGTAAGAAACCTTGATGAGGGACCACTTAGCAAAGTGTTGTTGTATGTAGTGTGTTGACAAAGTATGATGAGGACAAGCAAGTGACCTTTTGACTCAAGTTTAGACAAGTATGAATGCAAAATGAGATGTGAAGCAATGATGGACTATGTGAGACCCAAAGATAGGTTGAAGGCTAGATGAAATCTGAAGAGACAACCTAGGAAGCTCAAGTATGCCGAAACTGATTTCTTTTGTTTGTTTGACTGTTAAAATTTTCAAATCCTGACACAGACGCCTCTGTATACTTCACAGACGCGGTTTTAAGACACAGACGCTACTTTGTTTAACGCAGACGTGATTTTGAGATTTTCCTGTTGATGTTTGCCGGGACTGTAACAGTTTTTTGCAATTGTGGACACAGACGCGCCTGTATACTTCACAGACGCGATTCCCAGACACAGACGTGTCTCTGTTCGACACAGACGTAGATAAAAACACAGACGCTATTCTGTACTTCACAGACGCGTTTATCTGACACAGACGTGGTTTGAACAGACACAGATGCGTTTCTGTAACCTTCGTGCAATCTTTCCTATCTGTGAAATTGTTTTGTTGTGACCAAATCTAATTGTTTGACTGTTTTTCATGACAAGAGGACACAGTGCTGATGACTCAATGTTTGCTAGTGTTTAGACTCCAAAATGACTCCAAGAAAGTGTGTTGTTTGATGTAAAAAGTTTTTGCATACACTTGAAGACACAAAAGACACAATGTTTTGTTGTTTTGTCTTTGAGTGTTTGAATGTTTATCATAAGTCAAGCACAATTCTTATGGCTGGCCAAGACAATAGTTGTTGATCCCACATGGGGTTTTACCCCCGAGGCTACACTATTCAGAGCGGATACTTAGATGCTTGACCTCACTGGCTCCACCCTCGGCACTCACTTCTCGGGTCAGCCAAGCATCAGTCCCCATGAAAACTCCCCATGGCGAACTTTGTATCTCTACTAAGAACCGTATGTGTGTGGGCCGCTACCAGAGGTCCGACCTCCTACCCCAACAACTAGAAGGATTTGGGCCTCTAAAACAAAATGGTGCTAGTAAGGGCATCCGCTCGTGTGGCCATACATGCGGCACTTTCAGCTCTGTAAATACAGAAGGCTCCCAGCCGGTAGGGGTTACGCCCTACAAATGATCAAATAAATTTGATCAAATAAATTTGATCAAATGGGTTTATGGGGAGACATAGTGTCGGTATGAACTAATCAGCACATGTTATTCATAGTTTTCACCATGAATACATTTGATTATAGTGGTTTGGATGAGGTGGGTTTTCCTCACTACCACTTGGGTTGTTCTCTTCTCACTAGTAGTCCTAATGACCACACGGGAAGATAGGCCCTCTAAAGAGTAAACAAAAAGAGCCTATTGCTCAAGACACAAAAGACAATGATTCAATTTTAGTGCACCAATTGAAGTGTTTGCTAAGCTATGAAAACAAGGCACACAATAAAAATGACAAAACCCTAGCCAAGGCCCTGCAACAAAATTGTTAGTAGTTTGGGTTGTTTCAAATGATAACCCCTTCCTGCAAGCACACAAGTTAGGTAAATTTTTAGAAAACCCAAAAAGACTTTGTGAAAAGGGGCCTTCAACAAAAACGTATTAGTCTCCAAAGCAAGCTGCACAAATCAGGTTAGCTAGATCTGCAAAGGTTAGCCAAAAATAAACCAGATCTGAAACCCTAAGTACAAAATCCGAAAACCCGAATCGAAAAACTTGAAAAATTTGCAAAACAGAATGCACAGACGCTGTTATACCAGACACAGACGCGTCTGTCCGACACAGACGCGGTTCTGTAGTTCACAGACGCGGCCACAGAACACAGACGCTTCTTTCTGCCACAGACGTGATAAGATGATGCGCAGACGCGACTCGGAATCACAGATGCGTCTTTCGGAAACATGCAAAAATAGAAAATGACAGAAACACAGACACGATCCAAGATATCGCAGACGCCTCTGAAATACAAAAACGCGATCCGAACACTCGCAGACGCGGAAAAAACCTAAAATGTCGTCGAAATCGTCCGATCTGCAACTTCAAAAATGCAAAATCTGCAACAAAAATGTTAAATGCAAAGGGACAAGAGTCCCACCGGGCGTGCCAAAATGTATATGGTGAAAATGGATAACAATAAACAATAATATTGAAAGACTAAAATGGATTCAACCACTAAACCCTAGCCTAACAATGAACAAAGATCCACCATAACATATGAAGATAACCTAAGACAATGCAAATAACTCAAAATCACAAAGATTATACCATCACATGTCCAATAGGGTTTTGATCTCCATTCTTCCTATCTCCATTGATCTTGCTTGATATATTTGCTCTCAGATTTTTGTATGCACAAGAGCTCAACAAAGAACGGAATGTGGTTGCAAGTAGAATTGTAGTGTAGCCAAGTACTCCAAAATTGTTGATTAGGGTGAGTGATTAGCCATTAGGATATGTCATTAGGGTTTGACAACGAAGAAGGCATCTCTTTAAATAGAAGACACAATAAGAAATAAAGGGTTAAGATTGAGAGGTGTAAAAAGATAGGTCGGCTAGGATTAGAGGGTAGGTATAAGAAATACCAAAATAATGAAAGAGGTAGGTAGTGTAGGAAATAAGAGATGAATGACATGTGTCATGTGTAGAAAAAGATAATGAATTAATTAAATAAATAAAGATTTATTTAATTAATAGAAGAAGTAGGATAATTAAATAAATAAGATATTTATTTAATTTAGAAAAGGGATAATTTAAATAAATAAATGTATTTATTTAAATGAGAAATAAGGCTAGAAGAGGATAAATGAATTAATTAAATAAATAAAGATTTATTTAATTAATAGAAGAATTAGGCTTAGATAATTAAATCAATAAAATATTTATTTAATTAGACATGACAATTTTAGGTGTCTACAACAACAAATATGCAAACTTGATTTGATCAATGACCAAGTCACCAAAATCAAGTGTCCAAACAATGTCTTCGACATAACCAAGTAATCTCCAGATGATAACAGATCATCCTCAGTGTTGGTGAACCAAATACTGATGACTATGCATAAGTCACTGTACATGTTGGTGAACATAGCCAAAGATCTCCAAGTGTTCTCAAGGGTTGACAAGTGTTGACAAGTGTTGACATCAATGACAAAACCAATGCAACACATCCATAATACCAACACATGGTGCAGGGGCACAAAGGCAATTTTGTTGTGTTGATTCTAGGAGTTTGGAATCATGTTGTTTTGGTTTGTAATAAGGTCAATAGGTCTTTGAATAAGTGCTCAAATGTTTGTAAGGACCCTATGAGTTATTGATTGGCCTATTTTGGCATATGGGCTCTTAAGGGTGTCAGATAGAGAACTTGGTAGAATAAATTGCTATTGAATTAGAATAGGTGGGTTTGATGTTGTTTAGAGGTGTATAAGGTCATTCGGATCATTAGGAAGTGACCAAGGTTGGATTTGAGCAAAGTTGCTCACTTTTGTAAAAAGTTGTAAAAAGTTGCAAAAGTTGCTCATAGCAACTTTGCAACATTTACACTTTCAAACACCAACAGCTAGATGGTTGTATTTTTAGTTAAGAGCAATTGTAACCAACCCAAGGTTGATATGAGGCTTGGGAAAATCTATGAGAATGGTTGGTTGAAGAATTAAAACAAGAAGAGCAAGTTTAGCCTTTCAAATATTTTGTTTTCAGCGAGTATAGTGGAGTTTATTTGGATTTGTACGGTCTGTACGGACTTCCAAGCCTAGAAAAAGGAATTAATTGTTAGAGAAGAGTCATATATTCCATTTTGTGGTAGTCTGAGTTTTTGAAGTGTTATAGTTTGCAATTTTTGTCATTTGTGTTGTAGGCGGGTCCTAAAGACCTAAAAACCAGGGTTTTGAAGACTCTATGGCCCTTTCCTAGCATTCCATGGTGGAACTCCATATTGAAACCTTATGGAATGTTATGAGGCCTTGTAAATTATGTTTTCATTTTGGTTTTAAAACAAGGGAGGCTAAACTCTAGATTTGCCACCTTACCCTAGGCTTGGCACATTGAGTTGGCAAGCATTGGGGATTATGGACAACAGGCCCTAGATGGGTAAATCGGATGGATGTAATTGATGCAAGGTTTTATTAGACATCCTCATAGATATAAAGACCCAAAACAATCATCAAAATCCCTGAGCAATTGGACTGGTGAAGACATTCAAGCAAATCCCTATTTTATAGGCTTAAAAGGAGGAATTAGGCCTAAAAAGGGTTAGGATGGTTAGAGACAAAAACCATATCCAATTTTGAGATATTGTATGAAGATTTCAAAAGGGTATCTAAAAATCCAAATATTTCATAGGGGTGTTCAGGACTTCTGACAAATAATTGCAAAATACCTCGCAGGTAGGGCTAATTGAACTAGGTCTCCTAGTAGGCCTAAAAGAGAAGATCGACCCTAAAGCTTGAAACCAGTAAACACCAAAGTCCTAAATTAAGGGATAGGGTTGTATAACTAAGGAAAACCATCCCTAACTATATTGGTCATGTGTGAATGAAGATCCTATGGTAGAGGGGGTTGGCTCTTGGTTAAGGTGTTGAGTAGGAAGGTCTCTAATAAGGATTGTGGGACACTCACAAAACAAGAAGTGGTCACCTTAGTCTAAGGACCTTAGGAAGGTCAGTAAGGGTGGGCCCTACAACCTTTAGAAGGTTGACAAGTGTGGAACAATTGGATGGTTTCAGTGACAACCTAAGGAGACATCAAGAGTAAGCAAACCTAGTAGGAGAGCTTAACCACTCTACATCAGGGGATAGGAGAGATGATCCTGGAGCAGGACCTTTTGAAGCTTAGATTCCTTCAAGGCTAGATGTCTCTGAGGGAGGGAGTTCATCATAGCTCTAGATGGATCCCTATATGCCAATTTTGTATCAATTTTGTATGATGATGTAGACACCTTTGGGTGATTTTGTAGCCATATGTATCTTGACATCATTGTATTATGACATTATTTTCTTGATATATATGAGATGGTCCATCCTTACGGTGATTTATATGCATGTGTACTATGTGGTTATGATTTTATGTGATGCATGTTTCTATATGATGATGCAATTTATGTTGTATGTTCCTATGATGCTTCTATTGTGTATGCACCTATTTGTGATTCTATTGATATGCACATGATGAGATGCAATATTTTTGTTCTTTTTATGTTTTTATATGCTATGCATGATGTAAATGTTAATGTAATAAATGAAAATGGATGTATGAAAAATGATATGAGAATGCATATGTATATATGGGACACTAACAAGTGATGTGTGTATGATGTGATGCTATTATGATTTCTATGTGTATGCATATGATGAGATGTACTAACATGTGTTGATGTTGGTGTAAGCTATATGTAATACACACATTTTTTTGTTGTGTCATTATACTCTATCATGTGATTGTGGGCTACATGGACTTAGGAAAGGACAATGGAGGTCAATCATGGAAAGGGGGATGGTAGGTAGAAGATATGGAAGTTAAAATAAATTCTTGTGCTATTATCATCATTGAGCTTTATTATGGCAAATAGGTTATAACAATCCAGATATGTGTTCGACCTAGAAAGTCATTGTACCTGTTTACATGGAGATCAGACAATAACAAACAAGGAATGCCCTAGTTCACACTAGACCCATAGTGTCCCCATATCCTTGGACAAGCCATAGCATTACTAAGAGACAATCCACAAACAACAAAGAAAAATAGGTTACGATATCCCATCCTCTCCTTTCTAGTCAAAGACACCCCAAAAAAGCTAAAAGACATTGTCACCAAAAGAAAACCTAGACTTGACACCAACATCCATTGTGGTCCTCAAGTTTATTGTCTCTTGCCACTTGTATAAGTCTATTTGATTTTGGTCACAATGTTCTATTTCACATGAAGGACAAATAGTACTGAACCATAGCGTTGTTTGAGTCTATTGAAATATTTTATTTGTTAAGGCCCACTGTTGTTTGTATCTCATTTGAAAAACTAAATCAAAGAAATTGGTACTTTATTGTGGAGAAGATGAAACTTTATTATAGATCTGTGATGCAAGTGATCTTTTATTGCGGATTTTGCATGGATAAGAAGAAAAAAATGAATGAAAATATAATCCTCAAAACACGCGATGCTCTAGGTTCCACATCCATCACTAGACTTATGATTTTTCCCCAGATGCAGTTAGGACTTGATTTGTTATGGAAGGAAAGGAATGGATAGGAAGGGTGCAGGTGAAGAGAAACATATATTAGGTAGATCAGTAACCATCCATGATGGGATTGGGTAAGTTTATTATGGAAGATAGGAGTGGCGAAGTGTAAGAGTGAATGTGTGAAAAGTCTCTACACATAGCACCAAACCTAATTTTCACCACGATACTTGCCCAAGGTGCCACCAAATTAGTTTTCACCATTGGGTGAATTTTTTTATTGCAATTTTTCATTTTTGTGATTTTTTTTGTCAGATGGTGCCTGTTTGCCAAGTTTTCACCATAGTGATGATTTTTTATGTTTTTCATTTTTTTTGAATTAAGATACTCTGACAAGCTATGTGTAAAACCTGCGAAGGTGTATGTTGTTGTTAAGATCCTCCAAAGGTTCTCCATTTGGTGTGGAAATATGATATGTACCTGATCTGCAAACTGTTGTGATGACATAGGGACCAAGCCAATTGGGCTCGAATTTTCCTTTCTTTTCTCGGTCCCGTTGATTCTTAGGATTCTCTCTTAGCACTAAGTCACCTACCTCAAATGTGCAAGGCTTTACCTTATGGTTGTACTTTCAATATTCCTTGATTGAATGATGTGTAGTGAAGCAATCACTCGTGAGGAGGAACCTCAAGGAGATCAATCCAGACTGATCAACAAGATTGAACACAACGGAAACACATTGATATGATGGAGTCAATGTAGAACAAATAGTTTTATTGCATGGAATTTGATTACATCCAACTGGTAACAACTAGGTTACAACATACTGGTACACAGACCTGGTAAAATAGGTCACAACTAGGACCTTGAATCAAAAGATTTGGCTTCTAGGCATAGCCTATCTATCTGATACTCTAATTGATTCTAATTTATTACATTCTAAAGCATGATTACAAATATAAATATATATATATATATATATATATATATATATCTCCAAAGGATCCAGTCAACTCAAAAGGGATCAAAAACCCAAAGAACAAGACTTAACGTGCAAAATGAACAAGGTTGGCCTCTGCCAAGAGATTCTTCCAGAAAATCCAAAGGATGAAACATAGATCACGGGAAAAGGTCGGCCACATGCCAATAAACATCGAAATCAACACTTAAGGATTTGCAAGCTTTGGAATGGGTTTTGGTAGATCACCAAAATAGGTTCCAGGCAACCGGTAACAAGAAACTATCATGAAAACAAGTAGCGATATCTTGTCGATAAGTGATCCAAATGTGATGCAGTTTGAAAGCAAGAAAGATGATCAAGTCTTTAAGTATAATCCAACTCCACAAGATCTGGTGAGACAAAACCAGGACACACAGAAAGGAAAATGTTTTTGGTTGATAAAAGATTGTTGTGAACTGAGGATGCTCCTGCATCATGTAGCTCCATTGATTATCTTCCTTGATGAAGGAACTAAGGTAGAATCACTAGTGTATGGAATACATAGACCCATATGTGTATCACCTAAAGAAGTTTGGGCATCTCTGACAACAAGTCCCCTGATGAAGCTCCATTAAAGGTCCATGATGTATCACCAGAAGGGAAAGGATGTGTGGAACATGCATATGAGTAATGAAGGCTCATGAATGCGAAAATAAGTGAAAGCATTATTACATGATGGAGACTTAGGATCAACAAGTATGCTTTTTCACTTGAAATTTTATAACTTTTGCCCCCATTTATTTTGATATTAGGGGACATCAACTCTTACTCTTTTTCTTTCATAGAATTTTTATCCTTGACTTTGATTTTTTTAGAGTCCAATAGATTTTTATTTTGATTTGGACTAAAGGAATTTTCTTTATTTTTGACTTTTAGATTTTTCTTTTCATAGCTTGATTCTTGATCCCTAATGAATAAGGGCTTTTTTAATTTTTGTTGATCCATGTCTTGGAAAGGAATGGAAATGGAATGAAAGAATGAAAAGGTAAGGATGTGTGAGTTCTCAAAAGGGTTGGTGATACATTCAATAGATTCTTTTTTGGAACCACTCTTAGGACTATTGATATCAAGAGTTGCTTGCACCGCTAAAGGAGATTTACATTTAGACTTAGGAGCCACAACACTAGGTGGTTCACACCCAATTCCTTGGTTTTGAAAACACTTGTAGACTATTCATGTTGACTGAATACCTTAGGAGATAGTGGGAGTTTATTGACATAAAGAATGTACTTACCACATCCTAGGTCTTTGATCTTGAACTTTTCTTTGATCTCTGCTTGTTTTGATGTAGAATTTTTTAGTGATTCAGGATTGACATATGCTGAAGATGGAATAACTTCTCAATTGACTGTAATTGTTACTTCTGATCTTTCTTGTAGATTATTGCAATGTATGAATGGATTAGGATCACCATTAACTGTTACTTCAACTCTATTATGTGGGAACTTGATGCACTAGCGATATGTAGATGGTACTTATCTCATTTATTGACTCCATGGGCAGCCCAAGAGTATATTATATGTGAGCTCTAAATCAAGAACTTGATATACCACATCCTTTGTGACTGGCCCAACTCTAAGAGGTAAGGTGATTGTGCCTTTTGATGAGCACTCTTTGTCATCATATGCTTTGATAGTGATTCCATTTGTGGAACTCACAACTTTGTTAGAATATCCCAATTGTTTTATTGTGTTCAAGGTACATATATTGAGACCTTCTCCTCCATCTATCAAGACTCATTTTATTCAATTTTTATGGAGAAAGGCTTTGATTTGTAGGGATACATTGTGTGGTTGACTTATGGATGCATCATCAGCTTTGATGAATGTGAGGCAATGTAGAATGGATAGGTATCCCACCATGGCTTGAAATTGGTCTATGTTCAAATCAGTGCATACAAAAGTCTCTCTCAAAACTTTGTCAAGGATGGCTTTGTGTGAAGGAGATATGTGTAACAACTTAAGGATCAAGATGAGTGTGGGTGCCTTACCTAACTGGTCTACAAGGTCATACTCATTCTTGGTAGATGGTGAAGAGGTTGTGGTTTTAGACAGAATACCTTGCAAGGTAACCTTACCCCATCGGGTTGTGACATTACATTCAGAGGTTGATGAAGAGGATGAAGGTCCAATGCCTTTTAAGACAAGTTTTCTCTTTTGGGTAAAACTCTTAGGAGTTTTGTCTTTTATAATGGTAGTAGAAACATGGTTGTCCATTGAAATGTAATTAACAGTTTAATCATAATCATAGGCCATTTTGGTATAGCTATCTTGGATTTCAACAAATTTGATTTTTCCCTTGTCATGCTTATGAAATGGTTGTTTAAACATCTCATTCTCCTCATTGGAGGTGTGTCCATTAGCCTCTATGTCTCCCCTATCAATAATATCTTGTATGACATTCTTCAAGTAGTGATAATTACTTGCTTAATGTCCCTTACTCTTGTGGTATTTGTAATACTCATCATCATTACACCAATTTGGCTTGAATTTAGGTTCATAAGGTGGATTATCTAGAATTGTTATCAACTTGTTTGCCACTAGTTTCTTTAATGTTGTCTCAATTGGTTCCCCTAGTGGAGTATACTTTCTTTTTGTTGGCCTTTGAGAATTCACTTGAATGTTTGTAGAAGAACTAGGGTTGGGGAGAGTCATCTTTGGTTTGACCATATTGGCATCAACAACCCCATCATTCACTGTGTTCTTGTTCTTGTTCCAAAAGTGAGGCTTGTCCTTTCCTATGGGTTCATCTTTGTTTTTCTTGAATATTTTTATAGTACCTTGTTCAATAAGGACTTTTTTTGTTTCCAATCCTCTCTCAATGACCTCCTTGAAAGTAGACAAACAAGATTTTCTTAATTCATAGCTAGTACCTTTCTTGAAATTTTGCATGAACATGTCGACCATCTATTTCTGCGGGATCTCACAAGAGCATCTGCTAACAAAGTTTCTCCATCTTTGTAAAAATAATGAAAATGACTCCCCATATTTTTGTTTAGTGTTACACAAAGTGGCATTCGATATATCTATCTCAATGTTGTACGAAACCCTCTACTAGATCACCCAATGATTTGATTCCAGGTGGGAGTTTTGAAAACCATTCCATAGCTTATCCTCCCAGGCTTTGCGGGAACAACCTCATCAAATATGACTCTTCTCTTGCCACTCAATATAGACTATGTAAAATTCTCTTATATGTTTCTTTGGATCTCCCTTGCCTCTATATTTATCAAATTCTGGTGTCACAAAATGCGGAGGAAATGGAGGCATTGGAATGCTCTTATCAAATGGATAAGGACATATATATCTCATTGTGTAATCTATTTTTGGTGCATTTATGTCTTCCATATTCTTTTGCAAGTCCTTGATCTTTTGTTCCAAGTCATTCTTAGGTGGAGATCTATCAATTTGACCAAGTCCTATGCCTGAGCCACATGATGGAGGAGGAGGATAATGCATGTATGGATGGTATTGATCATAGATGTGTTCATATTGAGGAGGTCTATAATGATAATGCATGTAAGGACCACCTTGTGTATAATTATAGTAAGAATAATGTCTATGAGTATAGGGGATGTCATAAGATGGCTCTTGAGTATTGCCCCCAAATCTGACCCGAGATTTTATCGTGTCGATATTTTGAGTGTGTGCCTGTGTATCATAATGTCCTTTTGCATAATCATGGGTGTTGGTCTATTCTTGAGTATGCATGTGTATATTGGATCTCCATAAAGGCATGCAATGATGGGGTTGCTCATGAGATGCTCTATCTTGGCTAGCATGTAAATGTGCATAGGTGTTTTGAACTTCTATTTGTTGGAATAAAGAGGAAGGTGACTCAGGAACAAGATGTTGTCTTCTACTACCACCATTGTTAGGTCTCCTTTGATCCATATTAGCTTGATTTCCTTGATTGTGTTTATCCTCCAAAATTTGGGACATGTCAAAATCACTGGGTAATTTGGCGCCACTTTATGCCATGACTTGGAAAAAATATTGTCTATCTCTTTTCATGATTTCTTGAGTCACTTTGTTAAAATGGGGATCCATGATAGTTTCCTCAATCTCTACGGAATCCACTAATGCATTACCAATGCTATCATCATTTCCATTGTTATTGCCATTGTTCTCATTATTCTCATTGTTCTCATTGTTTGGTATTGTGTTGCAATCAAAGTTGAAAAATATGTCATCTTCATACTCATAGATACTCATGTTTGTAGACTTTTGAGCTTCTTCGACTTCCCTTCTAGACCTTTGTGAACAAGTTTCAACCATGAACTAAGTCTTGACCAAGTGAAAAAGGCAAGATGAAAATGCAAAGACTATGGAACACCAAGAGGTGAATGGAATGTAAATTAATGTGAGGTATACTTACATTGTCCAAAAGTGTAAGACCAAAGTATGTATGTTGAGAGTAAGGTGTGACTTCTAAAGAGATGATGGATCTCTTGATGAGGTAACTTGACCTTGACTCCAAAGAGGACCAAATGGGACCCTAAGATGATGGATCTTGATGTGGGACCACTTAGTGTTGTGTTTTAGTATGTTTGCAAAGTATGATGAGGACAATCAAAGTGACCTTTTGACTCAAGTTTAGAAAAATATGTATGAAATGCAAGATGTGGGGTAATGATGAACTATGTGAGACCAAAGACAAGTTGACTGCAAGATGAAGACATGTAGGAAGCAGCCTAGGAAGCTTTGCAAATCTTAAACCTAAAGATCCTTTTTTGCGATTTTATGAGAACTTGCTGATGGTGAGAATAGATATGTCTTAAAGCTACTCAAATGCAGTTTTTTATCGCAAATGTGCTTTTACTGAACTCAGACGTGTTTCAAAAAAAAAATTGACAATTTTTTGAACTAATGAACACAGATAAATTTCTGCCATTCACAGACGCAACTTTATGACACACATGTGTTTTCAATCGATACAGAAACATTTCTGATAATTTTGGAACTATTGTTTGTTACTACTTATCAAGTTGCCATTAGTTTTCTATCCAAAGTCATTCTATATACTCCAGTCAGTTACTACTACTGAAATATTCAGTCGGTAAGAACAGAGCAAATCGGTTATAGAAGAAAGTAGTCACAGAGCCTAGTATTCACCGAGCTATCTACCGAGTAACATTTCATGTCTACTGAGCAGCAATAATGATACACCGAGTTGATATACACTGAGCGAAACGTGTTACCAGATTCATTGAACCTAGACACACATGGGAAAACATGTTACAAGATCGAGGAACAAAGAACCATTATCACATTGGAAATTGCACTTAAAGATTTTGTATGATTTCAAGGTCATCTATCCAATGAAATATTTTGCATGGTTATTCATTCGATAAATCATGTTTGTAAGATTGAAGCAATGAACCTGATCACCGACATAAGATATCTATTTATACAACATGAATTAAAGATCAAAAAAAGAGAGAAGAGTGTGTGTGAAGCAAGACACATGTGACATATAAGGAAGCACTGAGTATTGCGACTGTCAGAGACACAGAGGTCACTGAGAAGCATTTCATAGAACAGTCAAGGAACAGAGTAAACAAAAGGGTTTACTGAGTTACTCTATGGGTTACCGAGGTATGCTATAAGCAAGGTAATCTCATTTTGAGCACATAGAATCTACTATAACATTTCAGATGTAAAGTTGTAGATATTTGTAAAGATTTTATTGTAATATTTTGAAGTTGTAAGAGAAACCTTTAACAGGGTAAAAGACTCTAAGAAAGTCTATAAATTGTAAAGCCTTTAACCAAGTGCAACATTTAGAATAAGTGTTGTAAAATCCTTTAGCAAGGTAGATCTAATGATCTCAATACTCCTAACAGGGTAAGCTATCAGAAATAGCTGAACATGTAGCTCTAACCGAGCAATCTTTATTATTGTAGTAGTGAAGTTGTGGGTGCCATCTCCACCGCAGTTTTTCTCTCTAACCAAGAGTTTCTGCGTAACTAAAATATATGTGTTATGGAGTGAATCATGTATGATTGTTATTTATTTGTTTTAGCTTTATGTTATGTTACAACAGTTTTTGGTTTATGCATAACAGTAAAGATATTGTTAAAGAAAGGATTTGAAGTACTGATTCACCCCTCCCCTCTCAGTACATTAGCTTTCCATATTGGGCCTAATAATTGGTATCAGAGCTTCAATCTTGGAAAAGGGTTTAACAGCCTAAAGAGAAAGATCTTATCAATGGAAGGCTATAAACAATCTCGAAAAATTGTGTATCTGCAAGAAGAGTTAGATCATGCTAATCAAGTGATTGCAGACATGCAAAGACAAATGCAAAAATCATTGAAAGTTAGAAGAATATTATCTGATGATTTGTAGGACTCTCAAGAGTTAGTGGAACAAATTGAAACATCATCTGAGAACAGTATATCTAAAGAGATTGAAGAGATGATTGAAGAACTAAAGGAGAAGAACAAAGCACTGACTGATTAGCTAAAAGCAATGAAAATAGGACATGAACATTTTAGCACAAAGATGACTGAAAATCTTGATGCATTGAGGACAACTGAGAATAAAGCAAGAGATCTAGAAAGAGAAAATCAACAGCTTAAAGCATTAGTATCAGAAAAGAATGATGAAATCACAAGGTTGACTGGGATTCAACAAAATCTGTCAGATCAATTGGGATATGCACATCATGAAGCAAATCTGAAAGATGATGAGTATCAAGCATTGAAACTTGAAATATCAAGGTTGACTGATGAACTTGAAATAGAGAAGAAATCCAAGGAAACATTGAAAAAGAGTTATGAAGCATCAAAGATGTTGGATAAGCAAATTAATACAAAGAGACCCAACAAAGTTGCAGGACTCAGTTACAAAGGAAAAGACTCTACCGAGAAGGGAATTCATATTACCGAGAGAGGAGAATCATCAAAGCAAGCTGGAAATAAGAAGAATATCAAAGGAAAGAAGACTATTTGCAACTACTGTGGAAAACAAGGTCACACTGCTAACATGTGCCAAATCAGAAATGGTAAGCAACTGAATGTCACTAGATCTAATGGTTATTGTCACAATTGCATTAAATATGGTCACACATCTAACCAATGTAGGACAAAGTATGCTAGCAATTATCAAAAGGAAAAATTCAAAGGGTTTTGTAAAAAATGCAATAGATATGGACATAGTACCGAAGAGTGTTGGTTTAAGCAAAAGAACTATATGTGGTCTGCACACCAAGAAAATCCTAGAGGCTACCAAATTCACACAGATCCTTACCGACAATATTCTACAGTACCATGGGATTACAATACAAGGATATGGTGTGAATGTTGTGGAAGATATGGACATATAAGTGCCAACTACTTTATAAGGTTTATAATGAACAACCGAAGATCATGGAGAAATCCTGGTATGGCATGTTTTCATTGTCACAAAGTTGGACATTTGGCTAGAGATTGTAGAGATCAACCTAGAGGAGACACTGAAGAAATAAAAGGAAAATTACAGATGATTTGGAAAAAGAAAGAAATTGTGTCAAATGAAGAAAGCACCTTATCTACCGAGCTAAGTGCACCTATTCCAAATTAATCGGTAAAGGTATGAAGGGACTGCATTCTCTCAAAGATTAAATCTTAACAGTTCCTATTTTATCATGTACTTAATTCAAAATCTACATAACTAAAGATGCATTAGGAAATTTGAAATTTTATCAAGTCTTTGGAAGCCTACCAAGTCGATAAATGCAGGAAGTCTGGCTACTCGGTAAAAGCACAAAAAGGAAGTGGCACCAAGTGCATTTAATGTTTTCTGACCTAACTGCACGGAGCCCGATAAGGTATAATGTATACTTAAAGCTTTTGCATGGTCATTTTACACTCACCAAGTTTTCAAGAAAGCAGAGCAAAGCAATTCAAAGGCGATCAAACCTCCTCCCGAGTGAATTTCAAAGGTATTTACATCAATCACAATGCACTGTCAAGATAGTTTACCGATCATATCAAGTTGTTATTATTTGCTAAGTAGAAAGCGTTTGCCGTTTGAAAATCTTCAAACCCTAAGGATCTTTTGTTAGTATTTATCTAAAATCTACAATGACACCTGTTGGGTCTCAAATCAACAGATTGGATGGGTTCTAAGGCAATGCCAACTCCTATGATCAAACCCTCCAATTGACTTGGCCAACTTATAGAGTGAACCTATTAGTTACTAACTCTCTCTCTTTAGGCTCTGCAGGACCTAGGCGGGTATACCTATTCACTGAATGTCTCCAATAAACAGTACTTTTTATAGCAGATATGTTATCCTATTCTGATATCTCCTGATCTTGAAATGGCATGAATTCCTTGAATGGAGATATTGCAGACGAGTTCAAGGTTGTTATTTCGCTTTGTGTTTCTTAATTACTCCTGTAGCTATCAAAATAACTAATTGTGAAAATAAACGATGAGTATGACTTGAGATTTAAGCCAGTGCCTTCTTTATTGCATGGGTTACAGAGTCATTACAATTTTCTTCAGGGCTTATAGTGCGAATCTGTGAGACAGTTTTTTAACTCATCCCTTATGAACCTGTCAGTTATTATTTCTTTCAAAACCAAATGAATGCTTACATTATGTGCTGATTGAGTGAATTTAACCCTACCCTTAAGGGACCAGTCAATTAAGCTTTGCAGGGAACAATTACAATCCGCAAGCAAAACTTTTGTTACAACATTATAACATAAAGCATAGATTTGATCTTAAGAATATGAATAACCCTATCTTTATCAGATAATATCACAGACGATTGCCAAAAGAAAATGAAATAATCCACAACGCATATGCAGGGAAACAATTGATCAAGATTTGTATTCTATTGAAGTTCATACACGAAGACTTACAGGCTGTTGTTCTTTCGCTCATAATCCTAATCTCATCCTTTCCCCTTACATTACAAAAACATTCTCATATATATATGAGGACGCAAGCTTTTCATGAAGAGACACGTCTTTTCAAAATATTAGTCATCAACTCGAGTGTTTCTAAACTTAAGCAAAAAGAGATTCAAAAGTCCCAAATGATGAATGTAATCATCATCTTTGAATGTTTTGATTCGAAGTGTTTGCTTTTTTAATTCATCCCCTAGCGTCAGGTACTTGAATATCATCTGGTTGACGGTAGGGGCCATATCCTTACTCCGATCAATTTCTGACAAGGCCCAATCCTTGACGCTGACAAGCTCCTTTCGCAAATCCTCCAAGGTTATTACCTCTCCTTCCTTGTAGACAGAAGGCATTCCAACGGGTCTTTCATCATCTAATTCTTTTAGATCTCTTCTCAGCATATCTTCGAATTTGACATGACTATCCATATACGCGTTACCCTCAGCCTTTTCTTCTGGCGTCATGGAATCGTCATTGCTTAGCACCCCCTGCAATCGTGCTCTTAACCGCTCATGCTCTGTTAGCGCTTTCATGGTTCCATTGTAAACTATCCAATATGGTTCGACCTGTAAGAGCATGGTGTTAAACCGATGTCCTATGATGTCATTGACTAATTTGTCCATTTTTTGCTGGATATTGTCTGCGCGTTTATTGGCCTTCTCCGCCTGATATTTCCAGTACAGGGCATCAGAGACGTCATCCAAGCTGCGTCCTGCAGGGTATGAGGTGTATTCGCTGATAGGAGTACCCGTTTCTAATTGCAATACCTTTGCTTGCAGCTTCTGGTTTTCCTCCTTGGACTTTTCATATAATCCCTTGTATGTAATGTTTTCTCTGACCAGAAACTCTGTCTGGTCCAAGTTCAATCTTGCAACATCCAGATTGAGCTTCGCAGTGACCCTAGGGTCGGTCTTTCCAACCTGATGAACCATGAGGTGCCCAAAGGTTTCTTCTATATCCACAATGATTGGCCTCTTCCCTTTTGGATATAGTGCCCACTGTAGGAGAGCCTTCTTGTCTGGATCATATCCAGAGCCTAGGAACAGTTTATCTACCTCCTGGGGCAATACCTGCTGATTCAAATCTTGCTTCTTCAAAAAACCATCAAATAAGAGTGCTAAATTGATATCCCAACCAGAGAAGATGATCACACCGGCCTCTTTTAATAGTTTCCTCCCCTTTTCAGGAGTCATATCTTTCATGAGGACATCAATTTCATCCTATAATCTCTTCATCTGTTCTTCCTCTGGTTTTCCAGCCATGCTTCGTTTGACATGAGCCCCTTTGTATTGATATAGAAATGAGAGGAATTCCCTAGAGGAGGCGAATCCATCATCAGCAATAAAGTCCTCATGCTCAGTCATCCTTATGTCAACAACATCTTTGATGTTGATTTCTCCTGTGTCCATGTTCATTTCTGTTTCGAAACCTGGAGGATAATCCTCTCGAGGAGAATCAGGTGGGATACTACTGGCGGTTGATTTTGGTGACATGTGAGCTAGGGGCTGACTGTCTCTTTCAGTATTAATGAAGCGAAGGAATTGTGGAGGAACTCTGTGCATAATTTCAGCTTCATGTTGAAGCAGTCTTTTAGCTACCTCCAGAGGATATTGGAGATTTCCAATTAGGTCTCCATCTATCATTCCCCTTGCCCTTTTCCATTTGTAGGCCTCCCAGACTAACTCACTCTTTCCTTTCAAAACTTTGGCCTCCTCTCGCTCAAGGTTCTTAATTAGGTCGTCTGGCATTTTGGCCATGTGTATCCCAGCTTTGAGTTTCTGTGAGGCTCTGGCAGCTTTTATATATCCTTCGGGATCAAAACTCTCCCTAGGCTCACCCAGAGTCATGCCATAGTAATTTAATTTATTCTGTAATAAATGATAACTCTTTGAACTTTTGACAATGAAATCAGAGAAAACTAATAGACCTGGAACAATAGATTGTTTACCAAAGTCAGTTAAATGTTTAGCACTGGCAATAGACAATTGCCTTATAATCTCCAAGCTAGCCACTCTGTCTGGCACCGTAATTGGAAGCATGTGTGGTTGCCCTTCATATCCAAATACCCTTATCTCCGTGTGATTATCATGGCAATACCAATCACCCCAATTGTGTTCAATCTGTGATTCTGGAGAAAAATCCTTTGGCCTGAGGAACCTCTTAATTTCAGGGGACAAAGTATAATCCCTGCGTTGTCCAAAAGCTGCACTGAGAGGTTTCACAAAGTATTCTTGAAAATGCCAATATTGGTTGTTCATAAACCTCTGGTCCCATGCTGATACCCACAACTGAACCGGCTTCTTCAGACCATTCTTATCATAAGACCTGATGCTGAACTCATCTGGCCAGAAGTTAATTTCTTGTCCACAATAAAGAAGAATATGCATTAACATGGAGTATAATGAAAAGTGAACATTCACGAGGTCTCCTTTCATTTTTTCCAGCCCATGATTCAAGGTATCCGCAACATAAGTAGCAAAATCAAATGACCTAGGGTCTTTTGATTGAATATCAGCACACAAAACCATAATCCCAACATCCATGAGTGGATGAGCCTCTATGCCTAGTACTTGGGCTGCAGTATGATACGTATACTTGAAATATGGATGGAAGTGGTTGACATCAAATGGCACCTTGTCACTTTTGCCAAAATGAACAAATGACCCACCCACTTTTGGCCTGTGGACAGGTAGCCTCCAAGTCCTGTAGATATTTTCCAGACTAAAGAATTCCTGTGAGAGTTTCTTCATATCGATGCTTTCCTCGACTTCCCAGTCTAGATCAAAAACCATATCAATAGTCTGCTTGTTGATTACTACTAATGTATTCCCTCTGTAATCACATATGGTTTTAGTTCTCGGGTTGTAGCAATTTACCAGTGCTTTCATTAATTCTACGTCTACAAATACATTTGGAACTACTAACTTGCCTAAGTTCTTCTTCCACAGATTACTAATGGGTTCGGGTGCATCCCTTCTTTTGTAACCAAACAAAAATAACTCATGCCCTCTTATCTCAGTCCAAATGTCTCCTAGATTTTCAAATTTGTCCTCCAACCCTTCTTCTTCACTTTTAATCTTCTTAGACCTTACACTAGACGATGGACACTGGTCTAATAAGTCCTGAGTCAAAGCTCTCCCTTCTTTCTTCTGCCTCTTGGGCTTCTCTTCAGGGTTTAACTCTTTTCCTTTCCTACTTTTTTTAGAAGAAGAAGACGAAGGTTCCATAGTTTCAGTAAATAAGAGAGACAACACTTACTTGGTAAAATGCTCAACTCTTCTGGTTATCGTTTGCAAATCTCTGCAAGTTCTTCACAGCTTTCAATCTCTTAGCGTCGATCTGATTCTTACGAAAATTCACTCGGCTTAACTGTAATTGAAGGGGCAACTTGTGTATAGTTAATATCCTGCATCTGTAACGGCTACTCAAGTGTTTTAAATTTAATTGCAGATGTGACACTTTTCAACTGGGCCTTTAATTCCTTCGCGGGAAGTACAGTCCGCTCAAAGTGCGCGCGTTTCAAATTATCGATGAAACCCTTGCCTTCGGCCGAGTGTTCGAATCTTCCATCGAAAGCTCACTTTCTTCGATAATACTGTTTCGGTGAAAAACTTACGTCGAGAAGCCGCTTTTAAGACTCATCGAAATTACTTTTTCATCGATGGTCTCCCTTTTCGACAAATTGCTCGTGAGTTTCATCGATGCCATACTTTCGATGAGTTTCTTTCTTCGATGAAGGCTTATGAGTGTTCATCGATATCCCCCTTTTCATCGATATCCCTTTTTATCGATGAAACAGCCTTTCTTTTGTTCGACACCACGTTCATCGATGAGACTTGCTTTTCGATGAATGCCTCTTGAGTTTCCTCGGTAATGATATTTCTTCGAAATCACCTTTTGTCTTTTTGCTTTTATCCTTTTCGATGAAACATGGGGTATCGATGAGCGGTTTCTTGCGTTCATCGAAGGTAACTTCTTACCGAAACACCTTTGCTTAGCGCTTTATATGCCCTGTGTCGATGAAAACGCTCTTTCGATGAAACCTCTCCTGCAGTGCTCGACACAGCTTACTGGCCGAAATATCCATTAGTCTTCATGCTTATGGAAACATATAGTATTATTTTTTATTTTTATTATATTTTTTCTTTTTTAAAAAATAGTGCTCAACAACACCTAAGATCCAGAACCCCATTGTTGTTGAGAACATTGAAAAGCCCTCACTAAAATACTCTTTAACTCCCAAAGTTGCATTTGAACCAGATGATAAAACTGCATTTTCACTCATTCCGGATAGAGTTTTGTTAGTTGAGGATGTGAGATTCTTCACTAAGTGTTGTGTTGAAGAACTAGGTCATGTTGAGATCAAGGACACATATGATGAATTGTGTATCGATGGTAAAATGGATAGCAAATTTGAACACATCAAAGTCAAGGGATTAACCAAAGCCCTAACGTATCCCCGTGTATTCAAACCCTAGTGGGTTAAGTTTGTTCTGAGCAGAGTTCATGATGACTTCATGTGGCTAGAAGAGAAACCATTTAAGATCACCAAGGAAATCATCCATTTGATCATCGGTTACCCTATTTATGATCATGCTCGAGCTCAAAAAATGATATCACAGAAGGAATTGATCAACTTAATCGGAGTGGAATCTGATTGTAGAGGACTGAAACTGAACAATGTGATAGATGCAGAGCTGAAGTTTGCCATTAGAGTGATAGGTTATTATTTCTTTCAATCAGCAAGGGAAAACAGTGTACCCTGTGCAGCAGTCGACTTAGCATATAAAATTGTGAAGAAAGGCATGAAAATTGATTTATGCGAGGTATTATTGAAAAAACTATTTGAGAATCTCAATACCATAAGGAAGCCAAAGATGAATAACTCAACTAATACACTAAAGTTTGGATCACTTCTGGTATGCATGCTTTTCTATTTTGAAATTTTTTTTCCATCTGTCGATAAAGTTGTTTGGGAGCTACACCGACCAATCACCCATCAAATCAATGACTTCATCAAGAAGCTAGGTGATAACTTTAATGATATTATGGATGATTATTTCAGTAAGTTTCAAGAGAAAATGCATAACAGGTATAGAATTCCACCCAAGTTAGTGGAGAAATACAAAGATGACATATGTTTTGAAGTAGACACCGACTACTGCTATGTTAATGTTGTGGAACCGAGAACTCAATCTTTGCCACCTATGGGTTATGAGATTGATTTTGACATCACACAACAATAGATAGATGCTTTTCTTACATTACCAAGGCATGCTAATGAGCTGAGATACGATACATATGAAGAAGTGAAAGAAAAAGTTAAGATGAGCATTGTAGTGCCCAAGGCTACAAGGAAGGAAACAAAAAGGATCAAGGTATTAACAGAGAAATTTGGAGAAGGTTCTTACTCCACACCTATCAAGGGCACTCTAGCCATCATCAAAGAGGAATCTGAAGCCTAGGAGGCAGCTATTACATTGAGCACCGAGTTGCCTAAAGGAAAAGTTTTGAAAAGAAAGAAACATGATACATCAAAAGTATCACCAACTCCTCCAACAAAGCGACCTAACACAAGAGCATCTGCAACATCACCGATTAAGAAACCAAAGAATGTTGCCGCACCCAAGGTAACAAAAACATATAAGAAATCTACTTGGAGACTCATTTTGGCCAAAGAGTCTAGTGACATTGAATCTGAAGACAAAAACAAATTTCAGATTGTCAAGAGTAAAAAGGAAAATGTACATAGTGTTGAAAATTTTTGTGCTAATCTAAAGCAATATGGTGGATTTGGATCATTTAGATATGTAAAATATGAATCTAGAAATGATGCAGAAAAGAGACAAATTGAAGAAGCTGTAATCTGCACTCTTTTGAAATTCTGATTGGTCCCATTGGAAGTAACTAATTCTCTTCCAAAAGAATTGTATGCGCATATTGATAACAAGTGGACATATGCCATGGACTCAGAAAAGTAGATGAGAGAAAGAAGTCTGGTACATCTCTTTCCAGACATGTCGGTAGATGAAATCAAAGAACATCTGAAAAACTACCACAAAAACTTTTTGGTCAAGCAAAGAGCTTTAAAATTGATGAATGGACTTTATTTGGATGTAGAAAATGAAACCAAGGAAAAATGGCAGGAAATCTTTCGAATCAAGAATGCTGGTGAACAAGCTGAAGTAGAAATAGTTGATGTCATCGAGCAAGATCTTGATATCACTGAGCAAGACCCTGCTGATACTATACAAATTGATGAAGATATCATGGACACTGAGGCACCAGAACAAGAAATGATAGAAGGGAATGCATATGCTCAACTGGTTTCAAGTGAATCAGTTTTGGAACAAGTTCATCCCTATCCTCCGGTCAATCAGCCTACTTCAACTGAGGCCCCTTAGGCTACGAAACAAGGAACAGAAGGTCACAAGACAACAGAAGGAGAAGCTACTTCTCAAGCCACCGGAGAACAAACCTCCCAAGCACCTTCTAGCACTGAAAATGTTGCAACCAAGACACCAAGTATAGAGGCACCAAAGGACACTACAGAGGCTAAAGAAACTGACCAAAGTGTTGCCTCTACTGAGCAACCTACCAAGGGTCAACAAACCTCTCAAGCCCTTGTATTAGTACAACCAGTGAACGGTAAAGAAAAGAAAATGAAAAAGCATAGTTTCAAATTAGATTTGTCAAAACCAATAGTGTTGCCCAATGTTGAAATATCCAAATTAAAAGGGCAAGCACTCACTAAATTTGGTGAACTATGCAAAGCCAAAGCCGAACAGGAAAAACATATTGCTATTCAAAAGAAAAATAAAGTACTTCAGAAGGTGAAAGCACTCTTAACCGATATGCTACCTGAAGCAACAATGACAAAAGATGCCACCGTCCATATTCAACTGGATGAACTCCTAACCAAGATAGAGACATCTGGAGTAGATGCATATGAATATTTGAGAAAATTGAAGGACAAAGAGCTCACTGCTAAAATGATTGAAGAGGTACAGAAAGCTATTGCTATTGGAAAAGTTAAACTTGTCAAATTTATTACTGAGTTGTCCCCTCAACTCAAGCACATTCTTTATTTATTTTAGAAACTCTGTACATTCTCTTTATTAATTAAGGACATCAAAAATAAAACAGAAGTAATTGAGAAAGAAATCACCGATCTCTCAAATAAGTTGACCACTAAGCCCAATTCTATTCAGCAATTCTATACAAAGCTACAAAAGCTCATGGCTCAACAATTGGAATTCAGGAATGAAGAGCACAAGATAAGGATGGACATAATGACTCTTCAAACATTATTCATTCCTCATCTTTCATCTGTCCAAGAGCAGATCAACAAAGCTACCTCCCTATCCACTCAGCAAGAGGGAAGAATCTTAGATGGATTAATTTCACTGTTAACTGACATTACAGCTCAGAATTCACTTATGGATAGTGTCAAGAATGCCCTCTCTGCCGCTCTCACTGATGCAAAGACAAAGTATAAATCTATTTTTGACTAGTTGCCACCATCGAATGGTAACTAAAATTTTGATGTTTGTCAAAAAAGGGGAGTGATATAGCATCAAAGTATCAAAAGGGAATGTTGTATACAGGAGGAAGTATACCGAGTAGTACATAGTATCCAAATGCACAGTTAATTTTGATAGCACTGAGCAGTGATCACCAAGCAGTAAACCATGTAGTTAACATAGAATATTGATCACTGAGCATGAAAAATCAGAGTTTTTATAGTATATTGATAAGGGGAGTATATCTAAATATATTATTTCATAGATAAAAGTATATACTGTCAGTTTTGTCAAAATTTTGTTAGTATATAGATTTTTGAGTTATGACTTTGAAAGTAGTTTTGTTTTGTCAAACATCTCAACTAATGTCAAAAGGGGAGATTGTTACTACTTATCAAGTTGCCATTAGTTTTCTATCCAAAGTCATTCTATATACTCCAATCGGTTACTACTATCGAAATATTCAGTCGGTAAGAATAGAGCAAGTGGGTTATAGAAGAAAGTAGTCACAGAGCCTAGAATTCACCGAGCTATCTACCGAGTAACATTTCATGTATACTGAGCATCAATAATGATACACTGAGTTGATATACACTGAGTGAAACGTGTTACCAGATTCATTGAACCTAGACACATATGGGAAAACATGTTACAAGATCGAGGAACAAAGAACCATTATCACATTGGAAATTGCACTTAAAGATTTTGTATGATTTCAAGGTCATCTATCCAATGAAATATTTTGCATGGTTATTCATTCAATAAATCATGTTTGTAAGATCGAAGTAATGAACCTGATCACTGACATAAGATATCTATTTCTACAACATGAATTGAAGATCAAAAAAGGAGAGAAGAGTGTGTGTGAAGCAAGACACATGTGACAGATAAGGAAGCACTGAGTATTGCGACTGTCAGAGACACAGAGGTCGCCGAGAAGCATTTCATAGAACAGTCAAGGAACAGAGTAAATAGAAGGGTTTATTGAGTTACTCTATGGGTTACTGAGGTATGCTATAAGCATTTTGAGCACATAGAATCTGCTATAACATTTCAGATGTAAAGTTGCAGATATTTGTAAATATTTTATTGTAATATTTTGAAGTTGTAAGAGAAACCTTTAACAAGGTAAAAGACTCTAAGAAAGTCTATAAATTGTAAAGCCTTTAACCAAGTGCAACATTTAGAATAAGTGTTATAAAATCCTTTAGCAAGGTAGATCTAATGATCTCAATACTCCTAATAGGGTAAGCTATCAGAAATAGTTGAACATGTAGCTCTAACCGAGCAACCTTTATTATTGCAGTAGTGAAGTTGTGGGTGCCATCCCCACCACAGTTTTTCTCTCTAACCAAGAGTTTCTACGTAACCAAAATATATGTGTTATGGAGTGAATCATGTATGATTGTTATTTATTTGTTTTAGCTTTATGTTATGTTATAACAGTTTTTGGTTTATGCATAACAGTAAAGATATTGTTAAAGAAAGGATTTGAAGTACTGATTCACCCCTCCCCTCTCAATACATTAGCTTTCCATATTGGGCCTAACATTATTTTGACTAATATTTTCTCTAACACATAGATGCATTTCTACCCTTCGCAGATGCATTTTTAGAATACAAACATAGTTTTGACAAACATAGATGTGTTTCTGAAACTTAGTGCAATTTTGTCCGACTTTGAAGTTGTTAAATGTGATCAAATCTGAATGTTTTGACTCCTTTTGTGGCAAGAGGACACAATGACAATGAAGACCCAATGTTTGAATGATGTGTTTGTCTAAAATGACCCCAAAAAGGTTCCCAAATATAAAGTTTGATGTAAAAAAAGTTGTTGCAAACACTTGAAAACATGGTAGACATAATGTTTGTTTGTCTTGTTTTAATGATATTCAATTGTTTAAAGAAGACAAGCACAATTCCTATGGTTTCCCATGATAAAAGGTTGCGCTATTCAAAGCAGATACTTGTAATACCCTAAAAATGGTCATCTAAACCATGAGCCCCTAATCTCGATTTCATCACCAAGGTCCTAACCAAAGTAATTAAATCAATCATGAGCACCTAATTAATTAATTCTTAGTCATTAATGTCACATGGAAAATAAATCATTCAATATTAATTAAATAAACATTTAATTAATTAATTAATCATTCCAAGTAAATCATTTTATCAATTATCCTATTTATTCAATTAAATATCATAGCATATTTAATTAATAAATCAATTTGTCATTAAATCATTAAAAAAGAATTAAATTGAAAAGAATTAAAATTGAGAAAATAAATCAAAATGGAATTAAGTTGAAAAATATCATAAAAGCAATTTAATGAATTAAATCAATTGAATATCAAAATTAAATTAAATATGAAATAAATCAGTTTTTCTGATTTTATCTGAAAATTAGTTCAATTTCAGTTAAAGCCGATAAAAGCAGCCAATCACATCAATTCACCTGGATTGTCCTTCCTGTTGGAGAATCTCTGTTGCTCATCGTTGATCTATCTTGACCGTTGGTCTCTCTCTAGATTTTCTATAAATTCAAGCCCTCATCTCTCATAAAAAAAGAACTTGGAGATTATTGTTATTATGTTGTTTTTTCTCTAGGCTTATTGAGAATTGTGCATTGAGATATTACGTATTAGTTATTGCATATTTGTTAAATCATCTAGCTTAATATTCATTCATATTGCTTAAAATAATGTTAGATTAATCATGCATATCTAGCTTAAAATTGCATCCATTTAGATCAATTTCATACTCATATAGATTAAAATCCTCTGTTTAGGTGTCATCTAGTCATTGGTGTTGCATATGGAAATCTGAGAGCAAAACTAAACTCACATCCACTAGAAGGTAATAGGTCACTTTGTAATGGTTTTTTGTTCATTCTTGATTATTGATTTACTTACCATGCATCTAATGACTTAATTGAAGTGTTGTGTATTCAGATACAGATACAAATACAAATCCACTTTTCACACACACCATTTTTAGCACCCACCGTGGTGCTCGAGAATTTCATTTTCGACCTTGCGAAATCCTTATTTTATTTAAAGGTTTTTGTCCATACAACCTCTGCAAAAGGTCGTATGAGTTTTTGTGCATTACAGGATGAGTTCTAGGAATACTCGTTTGACTTTGTGGGAATCATCGTATGAGTTCCTTCTTTGTCATCTTCTTTTAGAGTTTAATCATTTGGCTCGGTGAGAATACTCATTCTGCTCTGTGAAATTTGTCGTACGAATTTCTGAGTTACTCATTCTATAAACAATATATTTTTAGGGTTTTCTTGACTTGGCTTTGAATTTAACTGACGCTAACCCTGAATTGTCTTCTATCTACCTAAGATTTTCATAGCCTAACTCATTTTCTGCAGAATGTCTGTCGAAGAATTTGTCAAATCAAACTCACGCATGTTAAACAATCGAAAACAACATGACTATTGATGCGTTGGTTTTGTAGGTTTCCTAAAGAGAATCAACCAAATATTGTGTATTCTTTAGTTCATTTTTTTAGGCACTTAAATTGCTATTTGGTTAATGAACAAATCTATCTTTTTTGTTTGAAGAAAAATCTAAGAGGTAGGAAAGTATGCTCCTGTTTGCACAGACAATCAAAAATCTAGACCCTCAAAGATTTTTCTAAGTTTGAGATTTGTGTACCTTTTAGCGGGCCTATCATAGTGGGAAAAAGTAATTACCCTGTGAGAATGACCCAAGTGAGTACAACTAAACCCAAGCATTCCAACTCACTATAATAAATAAGCCTTTTGGGATTAAAGTCTCAGGGGATAGGATTATTTGAGTTTTCTCTTTTGAGATCTCTCATATCAGGCATTTTGCAGGGCCTCGCGGTCTCAATCACGCTTGTGTGACTACAACTTGTTTTGGTACCTTTTCGAGCTATAGGACTCAATCGCACTTGCATGACTTCAAGGGGTAATTTTGAATGAAAATCCTTACTACGAAATTTAAAATAGCAGCTACGCGGCTCACCTCTAAAAGGGGGATAATCTTTGTGCAAGAGAGATAGTCACTCTCCCAAGATACTTGCCATTTCATGTCCCCATTAGCTTTTGGAGTCGACTAATACAGCATTGAGAATCCATTACGTGAGACTCAGTGGTCGCATTCTGATTAGCTATTGGGTGTGTATCTGAGTCTGCAAGAAAAAGGTTTTCTCTCTCATCTAGTTTCCTTAGAATTAGCATGTTGTGTTTGATATCAATTTGGATCTCACGTGTTTGGTGTGTTTTTTTTCTATCCAAAAATGAAAACTGAAACTCTAAAAATTGGAAAAACTCAAAAACACCAAAAAAAAAGCAAAATATAGTGGTCAAAAACTTAATCTCCTTGTCAAAAATTGGTCTCTGAGCATAATTGTCATACGAATCTACCTTTTTGTCATCTGGCTATATACCTATTGTTGTACGAGTCTAAATACCTTAGGGCCATCCTACCAGTTTGTCATTTGGTCTTGTAAGAATTGTCGTCCTGGTCCTTGAGAATTGTCGTCTGACCTTAGACATATTGTCATACGAGTAATAATTATCCTTGTCATATTATCATTTGGAAAACCTTAAACTATCATTCGAGTATAGGCAGGAACTCATACGAGAAACTGTCTGTCATCTAGAACCTGTCAAATTGTCGTCTAAGTCAGTATCCTTTGTCATACAAATCTTTGATTTTGTGAGTCCAGAACTTGTCTATTTGCGTACTTTGCTAGAACTTTCATGCTTGCCTAATCAGTCCGCAGTGAGCGTAAATCTGGTCATCATAATCTTGAGCATAATCAGCCTCAATAGTGGACCCCTATCATTGTGTTGCATGACTTTGTCGATTATCTCCCAACTAGTTCAAATCAATCAATTATCAAACTTATCAAATCACTTATCAATCGCTTATCAAACTTAATCAACCTAGGTTGCTTCAATAACATCTTACACATGATAGATCTTTCCTGAAACCAGACTCAGTCTTATTCACCTTTCTTAATCACTTTATTAAAACATGTAACTTGCTTTGATTTAATCTTGACATCTACATCACATCTGACTTCCAGTCATGTCGGTTGTAAATGCCTGTTCAAACTAGGAGCTCTTCTAAAAACAAGAACAAGAAAATGTTGGCATATGTGCAGAGTATGTTGACATGATGATACTATGTTGTCATTGATATCAATATGCTGAAGAGTGAACCGGTAATATGCTGAAGAGTGAACCGGTAATATGTTGAAGAGTGAACCGGTTTATTGAAGTTAAGAAACTGGCAAAGTGAACCGGTATAATGTTGTGAACTGGTATGTTGAAGTTAAGCAACTGGCAAAGTGAACCCGTATAATGTTGTGAACCAGTATGTTGAAATGTGAACCGACATATGGAATGTTTTCTATGAAGGTTTTATATGGTATGACTACTGGTTGATAGTCTCAGCCTCAGGGTTTCCGGTTGAAGTGTTTTGAGCCTATTTGATTCAACCGATGACATTGTGTGATGAGTTAGCATTGTAATAGAGATCAGATCATGTTGCCACGTCAGCCTTCATGCACATGAAGGAGATTGATCCTATCTACCTCGGGAATGTGCATAGTCTCTGTAAATAATGGAGAACACATGATGGGTTATCGCCTCCATGAAGCAGTGAAGAACGAATGATGGAGAATGTCTTGAGATCTGTTCAAGACTATTGTATTCAAATGCAAAGTGTTCAATGGTTAGGATTGAACCGACTGAATCGCTCAACCTAAATATATAGGGTTTATGGTTTATGCTACTAACCTATCTGTTTCTTATAAGGTCGATGTTATGTTTCATGTTGAGGTTGTTGGCAAATGTTGTGTGTGTATCTAATTGCAGAGATATGTGATTCTTGCCAGACCAAATAAGAGAATTGATACCTACAAAGTGTGTGTGCAGAAGGAAGGAACTAAAATGGATATTCATTGGCATTGAGTACTATTACTAGATCATTGTAATACCTGTTGATCTCTAATCACTTCAACAGTTGGAAAATCCCTTAACAAGGTAGCTTTAACCAACTTGTTGTAAATCCTTTAACAGGGTGACTCAAAGCCATTGAGTTCATAAAATCCTCTAACGAGGTAACCTTTAACAAGGTTTAACCCTTAACTAGGTATTCTATACATCTCCTAACGGGGCAATCCCTAACAGGATCGGTTCCTAACAGAACCTGTTGTAACAATCTTTAGCCGAACTAGGCTCCTAACAGAGCGGACTTCTAAAGAGTTCAAAAATAGCTTGTGGGTATTCATCCCCACCATGGTTTTTCTCAGTTGGGTTTCCACATGAAAAATACGTATATCATGTGCGATGCCTCTTTCATGTGATGTTTCATTATTTCCTATTTAGTGGTGAATCATGTTGATCTAGTAAATTATTGTATCTCAGATGATAGAATATCTATTTTTGCATAAGGATAAAGTGAAAATGAGGGAGTAGGTTGTATGGAAAGCTAAGTGTTGCTGGTTTATGTCTTTCACGGTCGCATTTTGTTTAACCGGTAGTAATCTGGTTTAGACCAGTGTTAGTTCAAGAAAAGATTTTGTGTTTGTACTGATTCACCCCCCCCCCTCTCAGTACTAGTTTGGTACTCACTATTCATCATTTAGTTATCAATTGGTATCAGAGCATCCTCCAGGTTCTCTGTGTTGTAAGCTTAACCGCTTGAGGAAAAGATCCTATTCTAATGATGAAGAGGGAAGGGCCAAAGTTCAACAGAGAAGATTTCAAAATATGGAAGGATGGAATGAAGATATACATCAGACGCATGGGTGCTCAACACTAGAGCTATGTTGAGAATTCTTATGTTATTCCTACCGGTATTCTCACCGATGACCAAAAGAGAGAGATTTAGGAGAATGGGCAAGTCATGGAAGCTCTAATTAGTAGTTTATTTGACCTTGAGTTTATTGATGTCTAGGATAAAGAAAATCCCAAAGAAGTATGGGATACTCTTGAGAATATCTATGGCGGTGATGAGCATGTGAAACAAGCTAAGTAAGAAAGCCTTAGGGGAAGTTTGAAGACATGTGGATGGTTGAAGGAGAGACCTTTCAATAATATGGAATAAGAATCAAAACTGTTGTTGGAGATATCAAGAGTGCAAGTGGTAAAATGGAAGATTCCACTATTGTTAGTAAAGTTTTGAGATCCTTATTACCTATTTTATGCAATAAGGGTTGCAACTATTTAGGAGTTGAGGTCAATAGACAAGACTAAGGTATCCCTAGACTCCATCATTGCAAAGTTGATAGCCTATGAGCTAAATAGTTTTGATGGTAGTGTTCAAAATACTGAATCAACCTTTAGAGCATCTGTTGCACCATCTAGAAAAGGCAAAGAAGCTAGTACTAGTGGTGAACCAAGACAGAGTAGAGAAATAGATGATGAGGAGATCCTGATGGAATTTGAAGCTCTTCTTTCTAAGAGACTTGCTAAGGGAATCGGTAAATACATAGGTAAGCTCCCTTTGAAATGCTTTTCTTGTAATTGGATAGGACACATTACTGTAAACTGTCCTAATGGTGACAACAAGGATAAACCAAAGAGGTTCAAGAAGTTCAAAGGAGGAAACCAAGGAAATTTTTTTGAAGTAGTTGATGAAGGTGTCACTGATAAGGAATCAGAAGATGAAGAAAATGAAGATATTGTGTTTGTTGCAGTCAAGGAAGATGTGTCAGACAAGAAGGCTCTTGTCTCCCACTTTGATAATTCCAATGAGTGGATTATTGACAGTGGTTGTTCTCACCATATGACTGGTGACCAGAGGAAATTTCTATGTTTGGAAGAGTATGATGGTGGTGTGGTTCATTTTGGTAATGATGCACCATGTATGGTCAAAGGCAGAGGGTCCATCTCTCTGAATGGAAAGAGTAGTGCTGACAATGTGTATTGGGTGGAAGCTCTCAGACACAACCTATTGACTGTTGCCCAGCTGAATGATAGTGGACTCACTCTGGAATTCAAAAATGGAGTGTGCAAAATCAAAGGAAAGAATGGTGCACTGATGGCCACCGATATGCAGACCAAAGGTAACCTATTTTAGCTGAATGCAAATGTCAGTACATGTCTTATGGCCAAGTTTGATGATAGCTAGATATGGCATAGGAGACTCTACCATGTCAACTTTGATAACATTGTGAAGGCCAGTAAGATCAAGGCAATTAGAGGATTTCCGGTGTAAAGCAAATTGGAAAATCCTTTGTGCAGAGAGTGTCAACTAGGGAAAATGTCTTCCTTGACTTTCAAAGGTAAATCTTTTACTACAGATAATTTACTTGATCTTGTGCATATTGATTTGTGTGGTCCTATGAAAACTAGGAGTGTGCAGGGAGATAGGTATTTTATGATTCTTATAGATGATTGCTCAAGAATGATGTGGGTCACATTCTTGAAGGACAATTCTGAAGCCTTTGAAAAGTTCAAAGCTTTCATAACACTGGTAGAAAAGGAAAGTGGTAGAAGAATCAAATGCCTTAGAACTAATCAAGGAGGGGAATTCACTTCCAATGAATTCAACAAATATTGTGAAGAGAATGGCATCAAGAGGCAACTGTCTGCCCCCCAGACTCCACAACAAAATGGCTTAGTAGAGAGGAACAACCAAATTGTGGTTGAAGTGGTTAGAACTATGTTGATCCAAGGAAAGGTTGCTCACACCTTTTGGAGAGAAGCGGTGAGCACTACAGTCTACACAATGAACCGAGTACTCATCAAAAAGGGTAAGGACAAAACACCTTATGAGTATTGGATTGATAAGACACCAGTGGTAAAATACTTCAGAGTATTTGGTAGCAAATGTTATATCAAGAGGAGTGAACATCAGAGCAAGTTTGATGCAAAATGTGATGAGGGAATATTCCTAGGGTATTCCACAAAGAGAAAAGCTCTCAAATGTTTCAACAATAGGACTCAAAGAATTGTTGAAAGCATCAATGTTAGAGTTGATGAAACCTCTGAGAAATCTGAGGAAACTGGCAGTGAGCAAGTAAGAGATGAACTAGTAGTAACCTTTTAAGAATCGGTTGCAAAACAGCCAAGCACCAGTAACAGTGCTCCTACACCAGTGGATGTTGATGCCGATGAAGAAGAAAAGAAAGAGGAAACAACTAAGATCATTCCTAGGTATGTAAAGCTGAATCATGATCCAAAGAAGATCATAGGAGACAAAGATGCAAGAGTTCTTACAAGAAGAAAGGTCAGAGAAAACTCATGTATGATCTCTGAATTTGAGCCTAAATCAATCAAAGAGGCACATAAAGATGAAAACTAGATCAAGGCAATGGAAGAGGAACTTGATCAGATAGAAAAGAATGGTACATGGTCTTTGGTACCCAAACCGGAGCAAAAAAATGTCATTGGAACCAAATGGATTTTCAGAAATAAACTGAATGAGGATGGCACAGTGGTAAGGAACAAAGCCATACTAGTATGTAAAGGATATGCCCAAGAATAAGGAGAAGACTATGGACAAACCTTTTCTCTAGTAGCAAGATTGGAAGGAGTTTGTATGTTTCTTGCATATGCAGCTTTTAAAGGATTCAAGGTATACCAAATGGATGTAAAATTTGAATTCCTAAATGGAATACTTGAAGATGAGGTGTATATAGAGCAACCAGATGGGTTTGCCCTATCAGAAGATAGTGACATGGTGTGTAGGCTTCATAAATCCTTGTTCTGAAGTAGGCACCTAGAGCATGGTATGAACGCTTGCACTCCCATCTTATGAAGATTGGATTTGAAAGAGCAAGTGAAGATAGCAATATCTACTTGAAATCAGAAGGAGATCAGATTCTGATCTGTGAAGTATTTGTTGATGACATAATCTTTGGTGGAGATGACAAGATGAGTCATGACTTTGCAGATGAGATGAAGAAGGAATTTGAGATGTCACTCATAGGGGACATTAAGTTCTTCATTGGACTATAGATTCAGTAAATAAAAGATGGAATCTTTATTACTTAGTCCAAGTATGTCAAAGAGGTGTTGAAGACCTTTGGCATGGAAGATAGCAAACCGGTTGGTACACCAATGGTGATCGGTTGTAAACTATCAAAAGAGGATGACTCAACATTGGTAAATGAAAAGGAATACTGATCAATGATTGGTAAGTTGTATTATGTAGTGCATAGCAGACCAGACATTGCACATGCAGTGGGTATTACCACTCAGTTTCAGAAAAGCCCAAGAGAATCTCACCTGGTAGCAGTCAAGTGGATTCTTAGATATTTGAAGGGAACTATTGACTATGGATTATGGTATTCATACAATGATGATTTCAACCTGAAAGTGTTCATAGATGCTGATTGGGTTGGTAATGTGGATGACCGGAAGAGCACAATCGGTGGTGCATTCTTTCTGGGTGATAGACTGGTCTCATGGATGAGTAAAAAGCAGAGTTGTATCTCTCAATCTACAACAGAAGCAAGTATGTTACAGCTTTTATGAACTACACCTAGACTATTTGGATGAAGCATGTATTGAATGGCTTCAAAGATCCTATATCTGAACCGGTAAGTATATTTTGTGACAATACAAGTGCAATTAACATTTCCAAGAATCCAGTTTTACATGCTAGAACCAAGCACTTTGAACTCAAGTATCATTTCTTGAGGGAAAAGGTTTAGAACAAAGAGGTGGTATTGGAACATGTTTCTAGTAAGGAGCAGTTAGCAGACATATTCACCAAGCCTCTACCGAAGGCTACTTTTACCTATCTGAGAGGTGAATTAGGGGTGTTGCCCCTTCAAGAGGTAAACTAAAGGTTTGTGCTCCACATCAGTCAGATCTTACTTTGCTATATCTTTTCAGGATTGATGTGTTGAAGGATGCTACTCCTTAGGGGGAGCAACATAGTGGAACAAGGAAGCTCGTGCCTCCACTTTGGCATTGTTGTCAAAGGGGGAGAAGATGTGAAACAAAGAAGATATTTGTAGTATTAAGGAGAAGATGTGATGCAGAAAGAGAGATATATTTGTATATTGCCATCAATGCCAAAGGGGGAAATTGTTGGCATTTGTGCAGAGTATATTAACATGATGATACTATGTTGTCATTGATGTCAATATGCTGAAGAGTGAACTGGTAATATGCTGAAGAGTGAACCGGTAATATGCTGAAGAGTGAATTGGTTTATTGAAGTTAAGCAACTGGCAAAGTGAACTGGTATAATGTTGTGAACCGGTATGTTGAAGTTAAGCAATTGGCAAAGTGAACTAGTATAATGTTGTGAACCGGTATATTGAAATGTGAGCCGACATATGGAATATTTTCTATCAAGGTTTAATATGGTATGACTACCGGTTGGTAGTCTCAGCCTCAGAGTTTCCGGTTGAAGTGTTTTGAGCCTATGTGATTTAACCGATGATATTGTGTGATGAGTTATCATTGTAATAGAGATCAGATTGTGTTGCCACATTGGCCTTGTGCACATGAAGGATCTTGCATGAAGGAGATTGATCCTATCTACCTCGAGAATGTGCGTAGTCTCTGTAAACGGTGGAGAACACGTGGTGGGTTATCGCCTCCATGAAGTAGTGAAGAATAAACGATGGAGAATGTCTTGAGATCTATTCAAGACTATTGTATTCAAATGCAAAGTGTTCAATGGTCAAGATTGAACTGACTAAATTTCTCAACCTAAATGTTTAGGGTTTAGGGTTTATGCTACCAACCTATCTGTTTCCTATAAGGTTGATGTCTTGTTTCATGTTGAGGTTTTGGAAAATGTTGTGTGTGTATCTAAGTGCAGAGATACATGATTCTTGCTAGACCAAATAAGAGAATTGATACTTGCAAAGTGTGTGTGCAGAAGGAAGGAACTAAAATGGATCTGCATTGGCATTGAGTGCTATTACCAGATCATTGTAATACCTATTGATCTCTAATCACTTCAACAGTTGGAAAATCCCTTAACAGGGTAGCTTTAACTAGCTTGTTGTAAATCCTTTAACATGGTGACTCAAAGCCATTGATTTCATAAAATCCTCTAACGAGGTAACCTTTAACAAGGTTTAACCCTTAACTGGGTATTTTAGCCATCCCCTAACTGGGTGATCCCTAACAGGATCAGTTCCTAACAGAACCTGTTGTAACAGTCTTTAACCAGACTAGGCTCCTAACAGAGCAGACTTCTAAAGAGTTCAAAAACAGGTTGTGGGTATTCATCCCCATCGTGGTTTTTCCTAGTTGGGTTTCCACATGAAAAATATGTGTGTCATGTGTGATGCCTCTTTTATGTGATGTTTCATTATTTCCTGTTTAGTGGTGAATCATGTTGATCTAGTAAATTATTGTATCTCAGATGGTAAAATATCTGTTTATGCATAAGGATAAAGTGAAAATGAGGGAGTAGGTTGTATGGAAAGCTAAGTGTTGCTGGTTTATGTCTTTCACAATCGTATTGTGTTTAACCAGTAGTAATTTGGTTCAGACCAGTGTTAGTGATTGTCAGTCGAGTTCACTATTTGCAGTCAAACTGGTTCAGGAAAATATTTTGTGTCTGTACTGATTCATCCCCCCCTCTCAATACCGGTTTGGTACTCACTGTTCATCATTGAGATATCAGAAAAAGGAAGAGACAATAACATTGTAAACCAATCCTTTTTACCAAGAGCAACCATTTTTTGATGAATCTTTTGAACAACAAAACTCAGACAAACCTTCGTCTTCAAACAAACCATTTTTGGATCAATCTTTATCTTCCAATATGGCTGAAGGAAGACAAGAAAAAGAGATTGGTAAACATAAAGCTCGTGATGACCTTAGTGTCTAGACTAATGATAGTGATTCCTCTTCTAGTGATTCTGAAGTTTCTGAACTCGGAGAAGAAATAGTAGCAAAATGTTAAAAAGACAAAAACTTTAGAAAAATGATGAAGATTATCATGGCCCGAGAAAAAGAAGATAAAATTCTCGAATTGGCCAAACAAGGAGCTAAAATCCCCCCTGATTACAATGTTGAAATTCTTATCACTAAAGAAGATGATACTCCACTAGCATTGGTGACAAAACAACTACAAGAACTACAAACTGAGATTAAGGAAATGAAAGACAAAGACAAATCTCCTATGAAATATTCCTTGGATACAATTTGTCCTTTTCCATTCGACAAGAGTCTTTACATGCCTCTGTTTCCTTCCAGAACATAAATTCCTAAGTTCGATAAATATGATGCCAAGTCGTATCCCCAAGATTATGTCTGAGAATTTTGTTCCCTATGTATGGAGTTCATGCACGAACAAACTTATCTCATGCGCCTCTTTCCAAGAAGTTTAGGAGGACAAGCTATGGAATGGTTTTCAAGCCTACCTATAGGACTTAAATATTTTGAAGAACTGGTTGAATTGTTTTTACAATAATACTCCTATAACATTCACCATCCAGTCACAATGATCAAGATTTGTAATACTAAACAAAAGACAGGAGAACATTTTCTTACTTTCCTTCAGCATTGGAGAAAGAGGTTCTCTAGATATTCATGACCCATTCTTGATTATGAGAAAATGGACATCTTTGTCAATAATATGATTCCTGAGTTGAAATATAATATCCAAATGCAAGTATATCCTTCATTCAAAAAAATGGTAGATAGTGCTCTCAAGATGGAAGATGTGCTTGTAAGGAAAGGAGATATATCACTTTATAAAGAAATACATCAAGGCTCTAGTTCCAAAGAAAAGAATAAATATTGGAAGTACGACAAAGATAATAACAAAAGTTTTGTTACTTATGGAGTAGTTGATAATGTCAAACCAAAATCAAAATCCAATGTATTCAATCTGACTAGCAGAACACAAGCCCTCAGATCAGCTGAAAGCGCTACAGAAAACCCACCTAAGAAATCAAAAGAGTGGTTTAAAGAGAAACCTTGGGTTTCAAAACCTAAGCGTGATTTTACTCCTTTGGGTGAATCCTACGAGTCATCTTTTAAAACTCTGTTGGAAAATGAACTGATCACATTTCTAGACAACTCTAAGCCATATAATCCTGAGGCCAAACCTAAATGCTGGAGGGAAAACAAGTACTGTGAATATCATCGAAACAAGGGTCATATAACAAATAACTGCATGAAACTTAAACACGAGATTCAAGACCTCATCAATGTTGGCAAAATTGTTGTTAGAAACCATATGACTAATGTTGATCACAAAGCATTCAAATATCCTTTACTTTCTTATGAACAGGGTGATTCTTCAAAATCCAAGGGAGGTGCCAAATTTAATTACACCTATGCCAACAATGACAATATGATCCACATGATTGAATTTTCCCAATCTGAATATTGCAACGTGATCATAGTCAAAGATAAATAAAATAAAATGCAAACTACAAATGTGGTAACCCGCACTCAAAAGATAGTTACTCTCAAAGGAGTTAGCTCTCTCTTGATCAAACATCATCAAATCCATTGACAATGTCAAACCTACCTACTTCTTCAAACAAACAACCGGATACAATCATGACTAAATCCAAATAGCTAACTTCATCATCTTCTTCTGGTTATAGCATTGCTGAGCAATTGAAGCGAACCACCGCTCAAATCTCCATTCTTGAACTACTTAAAATCTCTTCTGCTCATAGAGAGATTATAGACAAATATTTGTCACTACTAACATCCCTAAAGACTTAGATGTGGGTCAATTTCAATCTATGGTGGGTCACCTGACTTCACCTCACTACCTCTCTTTTTTTGAAGAAGATGAAAATTCACTGAATCATCCGCATAATCAGCCATTGCATATCAAAGCTATGATCCATAAGCATCAAGTCAAGCGTTTTTTGATAGATGGAGGCACTGGATTGAATATCTATACCTACAATTTACTAATACAATTGGGATTTTCTGATAATGTCATTGATCCAACGAAGAAAATAACAATCAAAGTGATGAAGAAGAAATAACATCTAAGGGTTTGGTACTATTGCCGATCAAGATGGGACTTGTAGAATGAGATGTTATTTGTCAGGTGTGTGATCTTCCTCTTTCCTATAACATCTTGTTGGGTAGACCGTCGATTCATGAGATGCAAGCAATGTCGACTACTTATCATAAATGTTTGAAATTTCCCTACAATGGGGTTGAAGTCAATGTTCCTATGGATACAACCTACACCTATAGTGCTTTAAAGTAGTGTGTCGATACCTTTGTTCCTCATAATAGAGCAACCTCTGCAGCTGAAAGTTTAGAAACTTTGATGAAAGACTTAGAACAAAAATTGAAAAACATAGGTACTAATATGGATGGATACAATATCGAACCTGTACTCTCATTGATGTCTCTTCCACCATCACCAAGACAGTCTGGAAAATAGTCAAAGGCTATGAAGCCACAAGCTTCAAATACAAACATCATCTATGATGGTATTTTTGTACAGTCCTCTACCTCCCTTGCAAATGAAACAGAAGAGGTGATAGTTCTCAAATGGATTTTCAAAGAAGAGAGTGAAAATAGAGAAGGGCAACACAATGATATTTCCCCTGCCCAATATGGTCCAGGATATAAGATGATTCAACGTATGGGATATTCAGGTACTGATCCTTTGGGAAAGCGCCAAGAAGGAATCACTAAACCTATCAACTTACAAACTAAGTCTAAAAATGATAAAACTAGACTTGGCTACCATCTAGAAGAGTCATCCAATAAAATACATACTTCTCATCAAGAGCCTAAGTGGAGGAAAAAAATACTACCTCCAACATCACAAGGAGTAAATACTAAGCAAATTCAAGATGAGTATGAAAAAGAACAAGAAGAACTGGCAATCAAGAGAGAAGAAGCATATTGTAATCAAGTTCCAACTGTATCAATAATAACACTACAAGAAGTAAATGTTCCAGAAGACATGAGAGAAGAAGTGGAAGAAATAAAAAACTTGTTTGCACCACTAAATATTCCCATCACATATACAGGAAGAATGCAAGTAGAGGATTCAAAAACCAACTCAAATAAGTATGAATGGGGTCTAGAACCTCTCTCAGATACATCTACTAAAGAAACTCCTGAAGAACCTAATGATATCATAGATGAAGCACAAGAGATAATATGCTCAAAGATGCAAAAGGAAATAGAAGAAATCATACTAAAATAAAAGATTATGAACAACAACTAAAAGAAGGAAAAGCACAAGAAAAATCTTCACCTACTATATCTACCTCTTATGAGATAGAGCAAATCAGGTATGGGACTACAAACATGAAGAATTGGAGTCTATAGAAGTAGGTTCGATCATTAGTCCATAGGAAGGTGAATGGGAAAGATGATGGAGACTAATAGAGTCATCAAGGTTATGTCAATAGGTATGTCAACTACAAGTGATCATTGAACCAAATCATCAAGGAACTTGCAGCATCAAAGATGTAGATATTGATACTATACATGCTTTCACCAAGCCACTTGAAGAGGAGTTAGAGACTTCATCTTTTAACTTTGATCACTCTGAAATAAGATCTATTTATGACATTACCTATTAGACACCAAACTATAACTACTTCGTCATGAATGCCGAAACTATGTCTGAAAATCTTGTTACTATTGAACCACAATATGTAGTCTAGTCCGAAGTAGAGGACGGTGCTAGTGGTAGGTCTGTTGGGTTAGGTCCCCTAAATACTAACGTAAACTTCGATAATCATGTTCTAACTCTTCCTGGTCTCGAGACGCTTACGCAAGGTAGTCTTCTAGAACTCAACTTGTCGGTCCGAGGTTGTGATGATAATACCGTGAATTCCCTTGAACCTGTTAAATCTTTATCCCTAGTACATCATGAGCTTATTGACTGTACTCTTTGAGATCAACCTTTGAATATCCCTACCTTTGCTAATGACTATACATTAGCCTATTATCTTAATGTAGTTGAACAAATGGGCTCTTCCACTAGTGAACAAAGTGAGAACATGACAACGACTATCTCAACCTAAAAAATAAAATAAAATAAAATAAAAAATTCTGATGGCAAAAACCACACTGTGGTGGTGTTAGAATAAAAAATAGTAAAAATAAAGGATGTACCTAACAGTGAAAACCTCTCTGAGGCACCTGAAGGTGAGATACTTGATATTTTGCCTGATCACTTTCAAGAGCAATCATCAGTGTTGATTGAACCTACACAGCCAATAAACATTAGAACAAAAGAATCTCAACATATCATACATGTAGCTCAATCCCTATCAATAGAAGAACTGAAAGAATTTTCTGATTTCTTCACAAAGAAAAAGGTCAATTTTGCATAGACATATGCTGATATGCCGGGTCCAGATTTTGACCTCATAATGCATCATCTTTCTATCACTCCCAGAGTTAAACTTGTTAAGAAAAAACTCTGAAAAATGCATGCTCATGTTGCATTACTTATTAAGGCTAAGTTAGAAAAATTACTAAAAGCTAGGTTCATTAGAGCAATTGATTATGCCGAGTGGATATCTAATATTGTACCTATTTGCAAACCTGACAAATCAATACGTGTTTGCACAGATTTCAGAGACTTAAACAAATCTTGTCCAAAAGATGATTTTCCACTGCCCAACATAGATATGATAGTGGACATGACTGTTGGTTATGAAATATACTCTCTGATGGATGGTTTTTCCAAATACAATCAGATCAAAATTGTACTTGAGGATCAAGAGAAAACAACGTTCACCTGTGCATGGGGAACTTTCTACTGGAATGTAATGCCCTTCGGCTTAAAGAATGTAGGCACCACTTATCAAAGAGTTGTAACAACATTTTTTCATGATATGATGCACAAAAACATGGAGGACTATGTCGATGGTACTCTACTAAAATATATGGAAAGATCAACACATTTATCTGAACTGGGTCCAATCTTAGATAGGATTGAAAAATTCAAACTCAAATTTAATCCCAAGAAATGTGCATTTGGAGTCACATTTGGCAAGCTCCTAGGATACATTGTTTCAGCAAAAGGAATTGAAGTAGACCCTAAAAAATTTAAGGCTATCATGGACATGCCACCTCCAAAGAATGTCAGTCAAATGAGGACACTACAAGGGCAGCTCCAATCCATAAGATGTTTCATCTCTCAGCTAGCAGATAAAGCTCAACCATTCACAAAAGCTTTATGGAAAGGAGTAACCTACAACTGGGATGAAGACTGTGAACATCATCTAAATCAAATCAAGGGATATCTTTCTAATCCACCTATCTTAATGCCACCGGTTCAAAACAAACCCTTGATACTCTACATATCAGCTACAGATACATCACTGGGGGCACTTTTGGCTCAACAAGGTGAGAATAAAAAGGAAAGAGCTATATATTATATCAGTCATACATTGATGTCCTACACGATGAACTATACCATTATTGAGAAATCTTATTTGGCATTGGTCTTAGCATCACATAAGTTAAGACATTACATGCTAGCACATTCTATCAAACTGGTGGCTAAGATAGATCCACTTAAATATCTTCCTAGCAAAGCAACACTTACAGGGAGATTGGCTAAGTGGGTTATGATTCTTACAGAATTTGACATTGAATATATAGAACACAAATCTATCAAAGGACAGGTCATTGCAGATCAACTTGTTGATGCTTCACTTGAAGACAATCAACCTTTGCACATAGATTTTCTGGATGAATCCATCATGCACCTTACTCAACGATCTTGGAAAATATTCTTTGATGGGTCTTTTACTCAACAAGGTTCTGGTGCTGGAATTATTTTTATCACTCCTCAAAGATATTCAATCCCAAAGGCATACAAGATCCTTTTTCCTTGCATAAACAATATTGAAGAATATGAAGCTTGTGTAAATGGAATCAAGCTAGCTATTGAATGGAAGGTTGTTGAGTTACACATCTATGGTGACTCTCAGCTAATAATCAACCATATCAATGATATATATCAAACTCGGGATGAAAAACTGATTCCCTATAAAAGAATGGTTGATGACTTTAAGAAATACTTTACCTTTATATCGTTTCAATAGATTCCTAGATCAACAAACAGAGCAACAGATGCTATGGCTACATTGGCATCTATACCACAACTACAAGAGTTTGAGTACCACTATGAATTCCTAGTGTAAGAGCTTCTTTATCCTTCTTATGATTCCCTTGGGTCCCAAATGGTTTTTTTTATTATTGGACATGACTCATCTTGCTATAGTCATATCTACTCTTACTTACATGAAAAACTTATTCCTGATAACCTTACTTGTAATGAGAAAAGAAACCTAATTCAAAACACTTCATGGTACGTCATCATAGCTAACGATTTGTATAGGCGAGTTTTGGATAGTACTTTTCTTAGGTGTCTAGAACCTGAAGAGTCCCAACATGCATCATCTGAAGTCCATGAAGGTATTTATGGATCTCACTCAAATGGTCTAACTTTAGCTCAAAAACTACTAAGGGTTGGCTACTATTGGCCAGATATGGAAAAAGATGCTATAAAATTTGCTAAAACTTGTAAGAAATGTCATCTACATGGGCATCTCATACATGCTCCAGCCAGAGAGATAATAGCTTTTATCACACATTGGCCTTTTCAAAATGGGCATTTGATCTCATCAGCTAAATCTATCTCGCATCCTCTAATGGACACAAGTTTATCATAACTGCTACTGAATACTTCACCAAGTGGGTTGAAGTGGTTCCTCTAATAAAAGCAACTGACAAACAAGTAGATATGTTTATCCTTAACTATATCATCTGCATGTATGGCATACCTTCTTCAATTATAACTGACAATGGAGGATAGTTCAAAAACAAAGATCTAGATGAGATCTATGAAAAGTTCAAAATCAAACAGCATTGGTCTTCTATATATTACCCTCAAGGTAATGACCAAACTGAAGCATCTAATAAGAATCTGCTGACTATCTTACATAGAACAATCCATAAATATGGCAAGGATTAGCATTCGCAACTCAACCCAACACTGTGGGCTTATCGAACAAGCATCAAAATACCTACAAGAGATACACCTTTTTCTTTAGTATATGGGGCTGAAGCAGTCTTTCCTATAGAGGTGGAGATCCCTTCTTTGAGAGTTTCTCTGCAAGTTCTTGTCACTGAGAAGATCATAGAATGTCTAGATTGCAAGAACTCGAATTGCTAGATGAACGTCGACAAGTAGCGTTTGATCATCTATGAGCTTATTAGAAGAGAATGTCTATAGGTTATAAAAAGAAAGTTCAACATAGAGAATTTCAGGTTGGTGGCCTTGTTTTAAGAGAGAATCCTAAAAATCAACAGTTTTGATAACAAAAGGGGAAGTTTGAACCCAACTGGCTGGGTCCCTATATCATTACTGCAGCCTTTGGCTTTAGTGCTTATCAACTCTCAACATCGGAAGGAGAAGAACTCCTTGAACTGATCAATACCATCCACTTGAAGAAATTCTACACCTAGCATTCTTTTCTCCAACAATCTATACAGCGAAAAAGTCCTAAAGAAATTCTAAAAATAAGAAAAGGTCCCGAAGAAATTCTAAAAATCAACAATGGTCTTGATGAAATTCTAAAAATCAGCAAAGGTCCTGAAGAAATTCTAAAAATCAGCAAAAGTCCTGAAGAAATTCTAAAAATCAGAAAAAGTCCTGAAGAAATGAAAAAAAAAATTAAAAAATCAAAATATGAAAGAAACATGCTTTGGTGAAAACCTAGTAAACATGCACCTTGGTAGTAAAAAGAAAAGAAAGAATCTTTTCCAAGCAAGTGAAAACCTGGAAAATAGATGCCTCTTGTACTCAAGCGCTCCATCTATCAATGCAAATTTGGCATTTCTTGCTTTATTTCCCACTTTTCTATATCTTCTCTTTAGCTTGTATATATCCTTCAATCACTTTCGTGACACCTTGGTTCTTCTTGGAACCCTCATGGCTTGAAACCAATCAACGTTCTAGTCTTAGGGTACTCAACTGGTCAATTTAAACGTCCTAAGCAATTCAACCAGGTCATCTTTCTATCGCTAGTACCAAGACATCCAATCTGAGTCAGTCACTTGTCTCCTATCCACTACTGAGTTTTACCACTGAATAAACACACAAAGAAAGAACACTAAAAACAATTACTGAAAACTATTTGAGCTCTGATTGAACTTTTCTTTGAATGCTATCTTTTAACTTGGTTGTTTATTATTATTCCGTTTGAGTAACTTGAGGAAGTCTATCTTGACTAAGAGGAGAAAGGATTGGGGGCATAATAATTTTCTTTATTTTTTGCTTATAGGAATAATTTCGATGATTTGAAAACATCTCATAAGCTAGGTGTTTGTGATAAGTTCTTTCACATCAAGGTGAAATCACCACACATACCTCGACTCCATTTATTTGTATGCTATAGGGAGGTTGGAATAATTTCCTTGTCTATTTCAAGTAAATTTATTTATTATGCAATCTGGATACATTTTTAATCCGTCCTAGGTTATGAACGATACAAGGGTCATTACAGACACGATAATCAATATTGCATATAACAAGGAAGGAACTCTGCTTTGTCTGGTGTGTTTGCACGCAGGTAACATTTAGGTGATCCTAGCTCTTTATGCCTTGATGCTTATTTTGGCTTGCTATATTAAAAATGGCGTGACATTCACGTCATCTTGGCTCTTCATGCCTTGATGCTTATGTTTATTTCTGACATTGTAAAATGCTCAGTGATGATAAAAAGAAAATTAAAATTCAGTGACTCAGTCCTAGTTTGCATATGCATTCATTTACATTCATACTATTGCATGAAATACAAAAAAATATATAATTTACATCCTTAGCTCATCATTGTTATCATTTTTTGCATATGAAAAAGAAACAAAAACATTCTATTCATTTGCATTAAATACATACATACTAAAAGAAAATGCATTCATATAGAACAAAAGCATATAGAATGACATCTCACAAAACATCTCATGTAACTCAGCACAAGAACAATAAGATCGAATCACAAACTCATATATATCTCATCAAAAATATCAATGTCAAAGGGTACAAATGATATCAAATATCATATACAATGTCTATTAGAGCAAGAAATACATCGAGTACAAAAACTGGGGTGTACACAATAACATAGAACATCAAAGTCTAACTATGACCCTCTCCCTCATTGCCTGGTGGTGGAGGAGGTACTTGGTAAGGATAAACATGTTAGGGTGCGTGTGTTCCCTCAGATCAATCCACGTACTAGGAATATGGCACCACCTATCTATCTGTTGGCACTGCTGCACTGTATGCTGCCACAAAATATTTTGCGTGACTAGTCTGATGAAGGACCTCATGCTGAGAAGCAGCCAACTCCACTCTCAATCTCTAAATCTCCTAGTCCCACTCTATCCTTAGGCTCTGTAGCTATCACTCATGCTCTACGATCTGTGCCTATGCCACTACTACCTGTGTCTACAAACCACACACCTTCCCCCTCAAGGTACGCATAATATCTCCAAGTGTTTGTCCTTCTACTCCAACCTCCTCATCTCCACCCCCTACTCCAACCTCCTCTGCCATACCTGCCTAGAAGAATCATCTCTACCAAGTCCTTCTGCCTCACCCATCTTTACATCTACTGCAACATCTCCTCCCTCGTCGCCACTTGCATCTCCACCAACTGATCCCAAAGATCCACCCTCTCCCCTTTGTCACTGTCAACCTCCCATAAGTTCTCTATTGCCACTTGAACTTGGATCTTGTCCTACCCTCCTAGGTGTCCTCTCTCCTTGAGCTCGTGTAGGCACATCCTCAACCTCATCTATACGAGGCACATGCTCTCCAAGATCTATAAATCGAGGAAAGGGGTGTCTCTAAAACCAATCTCTATACTAGGGCAATACCCCTGTGTCTACAACATCCTCTAGGTACTCCCATCTTTACGGTTGTAAACCCACTAACTCTTGCATGGTCAAGTCATATGAGAGTCTAGGTGCCCATCATCATCTCTCCTCATCCCTAAATCTAGCATAAGATGTAAACTCCTGGGATATACTCTATGGTCTCCCATACTACCTCAAAACCCTAGACACTACAAAATGCTCAATAGTAGTAGACAATTTGTCGATGAGAGGTCTTGTCATAAACATATCTCTCCATTGTATCCTCCAATCATCCCATAGCTCTAGAACCATATATGGTCTCCATACTACAACTATCAAGTCTCTAAATGCCTCCTCCAAAAATTAGTCTTGCCCAGGTGGCTTTGTGTGATATAACCTAAATATTGGCACACAATTGGCTGATGTGCCTCCCTCGAATCATTCACAATAGGTCTACAAATTAAGATATGCTCCCATGCCCATATCTGCAAAACTAGAACACTTGTTACCATACTCTTCGCCCCTCTATAGGCAATCTCATGCATCTCATGGTACATATGCACGAGTAAGCATGAACCCCAACCTAATCTAATTGGATGAGTAAGCAATCTCTCTAGCATTCTACCCCATCCACATAAGAATCCCTGCTATCCTCTATAAGGCATCACGAAATAACCAATAATGCCAGCTGTAAAGCGGAAAATGATCGAACCCTAGTCGCTCTCCCCTCTTCCAACTCCAAGGAGAGAGAAGGGAGGTCGCTAGGGTTGACAGTTTTCACTTAGGGGAGACTTTACATTCAAAAGAGGGATTGAAACCCACAAGATCCAATCCCACACAAGGCAAGATTGGATTCTAAATGAGTTTCAAGGGTTAAGACAGCAAGGCTACCCTCTTTTGTAAAGAATGTTGATAGAAAGATTAAGCTAGGAATGCATAGAAAGTGAGAAAGATTCGCTTATAAACTGAGATAGGGATATAGGATGAAGCTGCAGACCTAGAATTAGCAGTAAAATGTCGATACGGTGCTGTCCTGCAAATTTGAGCAAAATTTGATGGGACGATGGCGCTCGGCGTGCACACGGTCCTCCGAAAAATCTGCGAAATGAAGGGGGATCTGTTCGTCTCTACACAAGGATTCTAGATCTTCAATTTCAGCTACGTACCTGCAACCTACACACAGAAAAGCGAAGACGATTGGGGGGTTAGGGATTAAGGGTTTGCCCTTAGGTCAAACCCCGGTTTTGGAATTAACCAAGAAATGAGAAATGCTGTAAATGTAAATGATTGTAATGTAAAACAAGTACTAATACCTTGTTGTAAGGATGTTTGTATCCTTATGTGCGAAGGTATAGATGTTGTTGTTTGTTGTATGTTGTATGTAGTATGCGATCTCCTCTTCAATGGTTGAATCCTTGTCTTGAATGCAACACTTAGCCTTGAATGGAGACTTGGAATGATCAATTGCTTGAAGGAATGTTTGAATGCTTGAATGCTTGAGTATCATTTCCACATATGTTCATCTTCTACCCAAAAGAGAGAGAAAATGTAGTTTATATACTTGTCAATTAGGGCTGATAGACTGATTTTCCCGACCTTAGGCCGACCAGGAAATGTTATTTTCCAAATTGCAAACAAAAAGACCCGAAGTCCCAAAGGAGACTGGGCCCAAAATAGGGCCAGGGACCAGGGCACTGGGCGCCATGGTCCTGGGGGACCAGGGCGCTGGGCGCTCTGGTCCCACCTCCCGAGACAGCAAGGTGCAAGGAGGATCAGGCCAGGGTGCTTCAAAAATGCAGTTTTTGGTGTCATAAACAGGTTTCGGGGTCTCCATTCAGGTTTTGTGTTGCGTCACCATCGTGAAGACCGAAATGCAGTCGAAATTGCAAGTGTCACAATTTTAGGATGCTACATTTAGCCCCCACTTTAGTGGGAGTATGTATGCTCATACTTCCGATAAAGTACAAGGAAACAACATTGAAAGACTTTCACCACATCAAGGAGGCAAGATACACCAAGCCCCCAGTGGACTAAGGATCTTACAACTTCAATTGACAAAGTAAAAGGGAAGATCACGAGGGAAAACCATGACTGTCAGTAGTAAGGTTCCCTCACTATGAGTCATGCAAGAGAAATACCAAAAATTTTCAAGGCAAAGCTAAGTTCACCAAGAAATTTTCAAGTATCCTGAAGGGATAAACGAGGTGTATGCCCCCCTACGTTAAAGCGATCGCACATGCCTCAATGGGGGTGATTGCTTTAAGGTAGTGATACATATAGAAAATAAGAAGGGAAAGGAGCACGTTATCGCAAGGATTTAGCCCCCAAGTGTGAGATAAACCCAAGGATAATAGACACAAAACACAAAGCACGAGGTGACTTCGCTTTCCTCGGGGTCAGTATGCTGTATGATAATTCATGTATATATCATATGTATGTATGCATAATTGTTCTTCATTCCCCAATCAAGGAAGGTCACCTAGAAGAAGGGAACACATGTGTCTTTTGAGTCAACATGAGAGAGACCAAAAGAGATCTCAATGCTTTGCATCGTCCTCAAGTAGACAACACTAAGGACAACAAATAGAAGAATGAGAATAACACATAGAAGAAGTAACAAAAGAGAGGAGGAGAGAATCTGCTATGCTAATGTAACTAGTCTAGCACATCATCTACCTCCCGATCTTGCTGATCAATGTTTCGGGAAGGCAGGGAACACGCTAGAGGAGGAACATCCAACACAGCAGATGGAGCTATCACAAGATCCAAACAAGGGCTATGTTCATGTTCCAAGCCACGTTGTTCTAGTCTAGGAGCTAGGATAAGTGCTTTAGAAAATTCATTAGATAGATGGTTATCAATATCAACAAGTTCATATTCACTATCAAAAGTGAGAGAAGTAACATTTTCATCATGAATAACATTTTCATCTATATCATCATCAAGATTTATAAAAATAGGATCTTTAACTCGCACAGGATCAAGATCATCATGCATCTTATGTTTAGGAGATTTTGGAGAAATTGGAATAATGCTTGTTGAAGGTGTTTTTGGAGATTGCAAAGTTTGAGAAGCAGCTGCTTGAGCTCTAAGACGACAATTTCGTCGGCGTTCACATGCAGAACGATTTCGTCTAGTCTTAGTAGGAAGTGGAGAAGATTGAGGAGGAGGAATGTTCTCATCCTTATCACTTGGGTGTTTAGGTTGTGGTCTCTTAGGCTGAATAATAGGAGAAGAAGAAGGTCTCTTCTCTCTATAAAAGGAAGGAGGAGGAACTGCTCCATATAAAGGAGGAATATTTTGTTTAGGAAGGAGACCAAGTCCATCATGATGAGGAGGTATAGGTCTACTTCTAGGAAGTTTATTAGGCATAGACATAGTCACATCCATAGGAATGGGTTGGGAATCTTCTTGAGGAAAGACATTAGTTTTATCTTTCAAAGGAAGAACTTCCTTCTCAAGAACGATAGGAATATCAAGTTTGGGTGTTCTAGGTTCACTTAGAGATAGGATCATATCTGTTTTCCACTTTTGATAAGATTTGAAAAGATGATCACTTCGCGGAGGAAGAGATTGGAATTGTTTAGGCCAAAAATAATCAATAGGAACGCTAGAAGTTCTTTCAGCTGGTTTAAAGAGACTATGATTGACAGTAAAAACTTCACCCTTATGGGGAAATTTCAAAAATTTATGAATAGGAGAAGCAATAGCTTCCATGGAAGATAGCCAAGGATAGCCAAGCTTCACACGAAATTGTTCCGGTGAAGGAATAATAGCAAAGTTCACATCAAGGGATTTGTTATGGACCTCAATAGGTAATGTAATAGAACCAATTGCAGGAGAAGAAAATGCATCAAATAATTTCACAATCACATCTGTTTTGTCATAGATCACTTGATTCAATTGCAAAGTAAAAAGAAATTCTTCAGTAATAACATTAACCATGCACAAAGGATCAATAAGCACTCCACGACAAGGTGTATTCTTGACTTTTGCAACTATATATAAAGGACCATCAGGTGCCCTGATAGTTTCACTAGAATCAAATGTGATGGAAGGTTCTTTAGGGTTTTCTTACTGCTCTACAAAGTTAATCACATTCGGAGTCATAGACACAAGACCATCAGATGAGAAAGAGGAATCATTAGCCTCAATCGCATTAGAGGTATGAGAAGGTAATGGATCAGTAAAGATCTGAAGATTTTGGTTAGGAGGAGCTATAGATGTGTTGCCTTTATCATTCACTCCAGAAACAGAGATAGTATTATTATCAATCAAATCTTGAATTTTACCCTTCAAAGCAAAACATTTTTCAGTATCATGCCCAGGTTGACGATGAAATTGACAAAAAGATTTGTTATCAAAATAAGGTGAAGTAATCTTTGTAGGATCAATTTGCCTTATAGGAGGAAGAGTAAGCACATTTTGTTCCAATAATTTATTCATAATACTATGCAATGATTCATTCAAAGGAGTATACTTTCTTTCTTTCTTGAAAAACTTAGAAATAGGAGGCACACCTGATGTTGCATTCACATTGTTGTTGATGATGTTTCATTGAATTTGATGGAATCTCTATTCGGTTTAAACTTCCCAAATGGTTGTTGACTACTATCACCCTTATCACTCGGAGCCATAGGATGTGATTGTTCCATTTGACTCACAGTCAGTTGATAATTGTGAAGAGTTGCACACAACTGTTGGAAAGAAGTAAACTTAGAAAACAGAAGTTTGTCTCGAATATCTTTTTGTAAATTAGAAATAAAGATTCTTTGAATATCATTGTCAGGCACTGGAAAAGAAATTTGAGCATACAAATGCTTATATCTACCAATGAAATTAGTCACTTTTTCTTTAACACCTTGTTTACAATGCATTAAATCAATCAAAGTAACTTTAGGACTTATATTGTTTTGAAATTGTTGAATAAAAGCATTTGCAAGTTGTTCGAAAGAAGTAATAGAATAAGAAGGCAACGAGCAATACCATTGTAGGGCTTTATCTCTTAATGTTCTAGTAAACAGTTTTGCAAGCAACCTTTGGTCATAAGCAAAATCGGTACATATTGTTTGAAAAGTCTTAACATGTGTTAGAGGATCACCTTTACCATTATAAAGCTCCAAATGCGGGATTTCAACATGTTTAGGGGGAATAGCTCGAACAATGTCAAGAGAAAGTGGGCTCGCAACATCAAATGTGGGCACACTAAACTTAGATTGATTCATAGAGGCAATTTGTTGCTGTAAAGAAGAGACATTTTGTACAAGATTGTTAATGGTTGCTTCAGTCAAAGAATTCATATTAGACGTGTTAGATTGAGATGGAGGTGTTATGTTATTGAAAGAAGGTAGAGAGTAAGGTGGCAGGACACTATGATAGTTAGTCATAGGAGATGATTGGAAAGGAGGAACACTACAAGGAGGAATGGAATGGTTAAATGAATTGCCCCCTTGCGTCATGTTCATTTTTGGAGATGTAATAGGAACACTCATTGAAGGAATGAATGAAGAAGTTGGATTAAATGAAGGAAGAGGGTTAATTGAAGAAGAAGGATTGCCCCCATGACTGGTGATCATAGGAGGAATGTCTTGTATAGAAGTAGTCATTGTGTTTGATGTAAAGGTAGGTATGCTAGCAATAGAAGTTGTCAAAGGAATAGAATGATTGACTTGAGTGGGAGGTTGTGTATAACCTAAAGTTTCAGCACAACTCTTCATAGGCATCACATTCGAATCCACAATGTGTGCAATACCATGCAAAATATCAATTCCATTCTTATCACTTTGAAGCATATGTTTTAGACCCTCAATTAAAGGAAGAGCTTGACTATCGGGGTATTCTTGAGACATCCATTGTCGAAAATCGTCAAATTGATTATCCAATTTCGAAAGTTGTTCTACAGAAACCTCATGGAGAGCTTCTTCATCATTAGGAGGATTAGAGGAATTACCCATGTCCTCGTTAAAAAGGCTATTCAAATTAGGTTCCATCTCCTCGGTAATTAAACCTCGGAAAGACTTAATTCTACGGCTTCGTCTAACGGGAATGGTGTGAGTAGGGCTTATTGTTGTAAAACTCATGCACTAGAGAGAGAGAGAAAATTTTGATTTTTAGAGGTAGCAAATTTCAGTAAAATCAGCCAATCTCTTAGATTTAGGCTGTTAAATGCAATCACAACAGTCTCCCGAAATTTCAGAAAAAATGTCCAAGACTGTGGCACTCAGAGTGCACACGGTCCTTGCAACTTTTTTCGAAATTTGCAGGGATGAAAGTTATGATGATTTTAGAGCTAATCTGAAAAAATTGAGTGATTATGCGATCTGTAGATAGGCCAAATTAAAGTTGCAATCTCAAAATTGAATCCTACCAAGATTGTCGAAAAATGAAAAATTTGAATTTTGAAAAAGAGAGGGAAACTGAAATTTTGAATTTTATGATTGTAGAGGGAATATCAAAAGCAATGCAAGTTTTGAAAATTAAAATTTGACTCAATTTCACGCAAAATTCAATTTTGAAAGCGGAAATCAAAGTTGTTGTAATTAAGCACTTAATTTCAAAAGTCACAAATTGCAAGAATTTGAATAAAGCACTGAAATTTCGAATGAATGCAAACACACTTTTCAGATTTAGGACAGTAAGAACACAATTTTGACAAAAAATTTCAATTTCAATGATTTTTGAATGATTAGAAGCCTTAAACCAAGCAATCACAAGACCAACTTTGACTGTAATTTTGAAAGTGTTATAATTGATAAAATCAACCAAAATTCTGGATTTTAGCAGAAAAATACAGTAAGATCTGGCTCCCGAAATTTTAGAAAAAATGTCAGGGACGATGGCGCTCGGAGTGCACACGGTCCTCGCAACTTTTTTCCAAATTTTTAGGGATGAAAGATATTGTGATTTTATTGCGGAATCCAAAGTTACAGCTGATTTGGAGATGTTTTGATCAGTGAAATTGTCGGACAAAGGTTGAATCAAGAGGGTTTCAAAAATTAGGGTTTTGACACTTAACCACTTAATTTTCAGAATTAAAGCACAAATATGAATTGATAATTTGTAATAGAAGGGCAGATCTGAAATAAGCATTAACAATTAAACATTTCACAAGTTCAATTACTAAAAAGAAAATTTTAGGGTTTTTATGCAATTAACCTCTAAACTTTGCAAAAGATCAAACATAGAAATGTAATCAAGGAATCCAATTTTTAGATCTAGCCATGAATAATCAGAAAGGATGTTCACATCGGGTTCACCAAAATGTAAAGCAGAAAATGATCGAACCCTAGTCGCTCTCCCCTCTTCCAACTCCAAGGAGAGAGAAGGGAGGTCGCTAGGGTTGACGGTTTTCACTTAGGGGAGACTTTACATTCAAAAGAGGGGTTGAAACCCACAAGATCCAATCCCACACAAGGCAAGATTGGATTCTAAATGAGTTTCAAGGGTTAAGACAGCAAGGCTACCCTCTTTTGTAAAGAATGTTGATAGAAAGATTAAGCTAGGAATGCATATAAAGTGAGAAAGATTCACTTATAAACTGAGATAGGGATATAGGATGAAGCTGCGGACCTGGAATTAGCAGTAAAATGTCGATACGGCGCTGTCCTGCAAATTTGAGCAAAAGTTGACAGGACGATGGCGCTCGGCGTGCACACGGTCCTCCGAAAAATCCACGAAACGAAGGGGGATCTGTTCGTCTCTGCACAAGGATTCCAGATCTTCAATTTCAGCCGCGTACCTACAACCTACACACAGAAAATCGAAGACGATTGGGGGGTTAGGGATTAGGGGTTTGCCCTTAGGTCAAACCCCAGTTTTGGAATTAACCAAGAAATGAGAAATGTTGTAAATGTAAATGATTGTAATGTAAAACAAGTACTAATACCTTGTTGTAAGGATGTTTGTATCCTTATGTGCGAAGGTATAGATGTTGTTGTTTGTTGTATGTTGTATGTAGTATGTGATCTCCTCTTCAATGGTTGAATCCTTGTCTTGAATGCAACACTTAGCCTTGAATGGAGACTTGGAATGATCAATTTCTTGAAGGAATGTTTGAATGCTTGAATGCTTGAGTATCATTTCCACATATGTTCATCTTCTACCCAAAATGAGAGAGAAAATGTAGTTTATATACTTGTCAATTAGGGCTGATAGACTGATTTTCCCGACCTTAGGCCGACCAAGAAATGTTATTTTCCAAATTGCAAACAAAAAGACCCGAAGTCCCAAAGGAGACCGGGCCCAAAATAGGGCCAGGGACCAGGGCGCTGGGCGCTCTGGTCCCACCTCCCGAGACAGCAGGGTGCAAGGAGGATCAGGCCAGGGTGCTTGAAAAATGCAGTTTTTGGTGTCATAAATAGGTTTCGGGGTCTCCATTCAGGTTTTGTGTTGCGTCACCATCGTGAAGACCGAAATGCAGTCGAAATTGCAAGTGTCGCAATTTTAGGATGCTACACCAGCCAAAATGCAAGCAAGAGGGTACTGTGCACCATACCTACTCAACAAATTATCCCAATTGATAGAACGATTAAGGATAGTGTCATAATGGAAAATGAATCTACGAGCCTCAATGCTATGTCATGGAATCAAATCATAATCTACCTTATCTCCAACAAAAGGAATACTCAAAATCCTATAAATATCCTCTGGAGTGATCGTCATCTCTCTAGTTGACAAATGAAATATATTATGCTAAGAATGGAAACGCTCAACCAATGCAGTCAACAAACTATGATTCACATAGATATCAGGCATCTCTAACAAGTATCCAAATCCGCACAACCTAATGTGACCTCTCTGTGCATCTGATAAGTCACACACTAATCTCATAATAGGTGGATATGTACATTTGAACTGAATATCAAGCAACTAAACCTGTAAAATCGAACAAACAAATCATCACTACGTGATCAAATTTGGGCTAATGATGTGTCAAAAGTGCTAATGAATCCAAATTTACAAAAATGACACTCAAAATTTGATGTTTTGATCCTTAAAAACAAACACTATTTTCCATACGAGTCAGTACAATTGAGCAGAAAATCGTACGACAAAACATTACGAGCCGCATGAGTAAACACTCCCATACGACAATTAGTAACATGTAGAACAATTAAATGATCTATGAAGAACATCCTCGTACGATATAAGGGTAGACACCATACGATAACCCATACATGACCATACGACAAAACACAAATTTCAAATACTCATATGAGAGAAAACTATTGAACCAAATGATAAAACAAGACAACCCAACACAAAATAAAAAATGAGAAATTCAACAAAAATTCAAACAATAAGAAATGCAACTGGCTTGAGATCTATCACTTACTACTGGGGGATAGTTTTGAGGTCGATTATGTCATCTTTGGCACTCAAATCGATGATCTTGAATAGGAATTGCCATTTTTCTTCGCAGGAGGTTTTTCAAATTTTTGAACTTTGAGAGGTAAAAATGAATTGAAAAAGACACATTGAATCCCTTATATAAGCCAAACCCTAATTTTCAAACTTTCTTCGATGGACATAGAATTTGTACTCTAAGCTAAATCAACTATCCTTTGTCCATTTTGGGAATCGAAATCAAAATCTAACATCAATTTTCTAGTCAAAATTTCACAATGTTGACCCCAATAATTTCATCCTCAAGTCAAATTTCAAATCATTTTGCGCTCAATTTAACTCTAATCTCAAATTCATTCTTACATCAATCTTTGTGCTCAAATTATCATCAATAAAACAATTTTTTTTACAAACTTTCCTATAATCATTGTGCTCTCTCTATCTTTCGATTTCACTCCCGAGGGGGCATATTCATTACATCTTTTCATTTCAATGATTATCATTATCAAAAAGTTGAGATTTTTCTTTCAAATCTTCATCTAAGTCAAGCAGAAAATATTTTTAATCAAAGATTAATCAAACAAAACCTTATTGTTCTTCAAAATTGAATCAATCTCTAGGGGCATATCAGTTTCATCGCACCAAATCAAGTTGATATTGTCTTCATTTGAATCAGTCTCTTAATAGTAATCAGTTTCATTGCATCTCATCAAGCTGATTATTCGTTTAAACTTAATCAAGGGTTTAAAGAGTCTTTTTTACAGTGATCACATGCTCAATCCAAATAGGTGTTCAGTTTCATCGCATCAAATTGAACTGGACATTTTATCTAATTGGTTCTTGTTCAATCAAGTTCAGAATCTGTTTCATCTCTTTTCTCAATCTAGTTCAATCAACTTAGACCAAAAGGTAGGATTAACACAAAATATCACAATCGGCTATGAAGTTTACCACAACATCTAGACAACACAAAGATATTTTTGAACCACAAAACTCACATATCCATAATACCAAAAATATAACCAAAGAAGATGACAACACCAAGAAACATCAGTAACACATCTTGAACTTTATCACTTCCGGAACAACCAATAAAATAACTGCAACACAAATACAACAAGATATCTTTGCACTACAGACATTCTAGAAAAAAAAATATTTGAAACAACAAGTTTGACATCAATGGCAACCATAGAAACATGTATACTTCCAACAATCTTCTCTTTTGTCATTTATGACAACACTTGACCAATCTACAAAAACATATTGCTCTATCAGAAACTGCATTGTCTTTCGTTCTGAAATAAATTTCCTCTTTAGTTCCCCCTTTGCCATCAAATACAAAGGCCACAATCCCATCATACACTCCATTTCTCCCCCTAAGAGCAACCACAACATTAATCTAGAAAAAGAAATAATTATTAAAGCTTTCCTTGGAAAGATGCATCCTCATAATACACCTAGTAAGAAGGAGGGACAATAACCCCAAGCTTCTCCGAAAGAAAATCAAATGTATCCTTTGCCAATGCCTTAGTGAAAATATCTACAACTTTTTCTTTTGTAGAAATATATTCCAACCAAACTTCCTTCTCAATGACCTTCTCCCTTAATACATGATATATGATTGAAATGTGTTTTGTTCTTGAATGCATAACCAAGGTTTTTGAAATATTTATTATAGTTGTATTGCCACACATAATAGGAATTGCTTCATCATATGTTACTTTGATATATTTAAGAGTTTGTCTCATCCATATTAATTAAGTACAACAAGATGTTGCTACAATGTATTCTTCTTTAGCTATAGATAGAGAAACTGAATCTTGTTTCTTACTAAACTAGGAGTGTTAGGCCCAATATGGAAAGCTAATGTACTGAGAGGGGAGGGGTGAATCAGTACTTCAAAACTTTTCTTGAATAATAACTTTACTGTTATGCATAAACAGAATAGTGCAGTAACATAAAATAAAGTTAAAACTAATAGATAACAATCATACATGATTCACTCCATAACACATATATTTTGGTTACGTAGAAACTCTTGGTTAGAGAGAAAAACTGCAGTGGGGATGGCACCCACAACTTCACTACTGCAATAATAAAGAGTGCTCGATTAGAGCTACATTTTAGCTATTTCTGATAGCTTACCCTGTTAGGAGTAACAAGATCTGTTAGATCTACCTTGCTAAAGGATTTTACAATATTTATTCTAAATTTTGCACCTGGTTAGAGGCTTTACAATTTATAGACTTGATTAGAGTCTTTTACCCTGTTAAAGGTTTCTCTTTCTACTTCACAATATTACAATAAAATCATTACAAATATCTGCAACTTTACATTTGAAATGTTATAGCAGATTCTATGTGCTTAGAATAGATTACCTTGCTTATAGCATACCTCAGTAACCCATATAGTAACTTGGTAAACCCTTCTATTTACTTTGTTCTTCGATTGTTCTCTGAAAACCTTCTCGATGACCTTTGTGTCTCTATAACAGTCCTCTTACACACATATATACACCCTTAACTCATGCTGTATAAATAGATCTCTTAAGATGGTGATCTAATTCATTACTTCGATCTTACAAACAAGATTTATCGAATGAATAACTATACAAAATATTTCATTGGTTAGATTGATCTCAAAATCATACACAATCTTCTGGTGCAATTTCCAATGTAATAACGGTTAGATGTGCCTTGATCTTGTAACATGTTTTCATATGCATGTCTAGGTTCAATGTATCTGGTAACACATTTCACTCAGTTTATATTAACTCGCTATGTCATCTTTGCTGCTCGGTAGTCACAAAAAGATACTCGATAGACAACTCAGTGTATACTGCATTTTGTGACTGCTTTCTTCTGTAACTGACTAGATTGTGCATACCGACTTCTCTATGTATACCGACTATATAATTTGGTAGTGTTAACGGACTAGAGTATATAGTATAACTTTGAATATAAAAACTAATGGCAATTTGATAAGTAGTAACAAGGAGACCATTATATCTCCTAATAAGAAAGCACCACCACTAGTACTTTTCTGGTCATCAACACTTCTAGCCCAATTTTCATTAGTATAAGATTTCAACATAAAATATTCACCCTTTTTGTACTAGAGTCCAAAATCCATAGTACCTTTCAAAAATCTAAAAATTATTTTCACAACTTGCTCATGTGTTATCTTCAGATTGACCTGAAACCTAGCCACCAAACAAATATCTTGCATGATATTTGATCTAGACATTGTCAAATATAGATTCCCACCAATCATTGATTTGTACTTCTTCTAATCAACTTTTGGAGATTCATCATCTTTAGGTTTACAACCATCAAACTCAAAAAAATTCAACATTTCTTTCGCATATTTGGTTTGTGAGATAACAATTCTATTTTTAGATTGAACAACTTGTAATCCAAGAAAGCTAAATAACTCACCAATCATTGACATTTCAAACTCTTTTTGCATCTCTTTAGCAAATCCTTTACATAAGTTATCATTTCCTCTGAATATAATGTCATCAACGTAAACTATAACAATCTGTAACTTATCTCCATCAATCTTGAAATAAAGATTACTATTTGTCATACCTTTATTGAAATTCTGTTGTAGCAAATAAATGTCTAATCTTGCCTACCAAGCCCTAGGTCCCTATTTGAGCCCATACAATGCTTTCTTCAGTCTGCACACCATATCCTAATCTTGTGACAGTCTGAATCCATCTTGTTGCTCAATGTATACTTCTTCTTCTAGGTATCCATTCGAAAATGATGATTTGACATCCATTTGATAAACTTTAAAGTTCTTGTAAGTAGAAAATGCAAGAAACATATGTATATCTTCCATCCTTGCAATTGGAGCGAAATTTTCTTCAAAATCTATGCCTTCCACTTGTGAATAACCTTTACATATCAATATTTCTTTATTTCTTGTAATTTGTCCTTGCTCATTTAGTTTTTTCCTAAATACCCATTTGATTCTGTGTGGGGGAAAAAGCGAGACTAGGTTAATCATGCCCTAATCCTACCTTTTGACACACATTACAGAATATGAAAGAGCCTAGAGATATCGCACAATTGGCTACTTCTTTTTGTGAAAGAGAGAGCCACGGGATATCTGTTAGGATTTCTATTCCCTTGTTGAAATTGTAAGATCAAGTAATGCAAGTTCAAACCCTAATCCCAAAATGCAAGTATGAACTAATAACAAGATTGCAGAATTGAGATTAAACAATGAACAGCTGTAAATACAAGGATGAAATAAGAATGCAGATGTGTACCCGGAGTCAAAATCGGACTAAAAATGTTTGGGACGGGGGCGTGGGTGCCACTGTCCTGAAAACTGCACCGGAAACTGTTGTTTTGCACTCTGGAACACTGTCGGAAAGCTGTCTGAAAGCTATCTGTCTGGAGGACCAGGGCGCCCAGCGCCTCTGTCCTAGGGACCAGGGTGCCCAGTGCCCCTGTCCTGGTAGGACCAGGGCGCCCAGCGCCCCTGTCCCAGTCTTCTGCTCTGCAATTTGATACAAAGTGTTGTCTCGACCTTCTCTCTCCGGATCTGTATCCCGCGGCGTCGTCTGAATCTCGAAACCTGCAATGATATCTGAAAAAGGGTGTATGGGCGGCTATATAGGGTTTTGCCTTAGTCAAACCCCGGCTTCGGTGATTTCCACCTCCACGAATAGCCAAGTTGTTTTGTAAAATGTATTGTGTGTGCAGACCTAGTGTGTGTGCAAGGTCCTAAAATGCAAGAAAGAAAACTAGAGCAACCTAGAAAGTAAACCCTAATTGCTTGTAAATGATAACGTAAATGCTCTAAATCAAGATGCAAAGTGATCTAAAGCATGAATAAATGATGTATTGAAGCTTATGTAAAGACATGAAAACAACATGAAATCATACCCAACCCTCAAGGGAGGAGTACAAGCCAATCTTCAGTCGGTAATCTCCTATTGTTCTTCAATGTCTTCTAAGCCCTAAGTGGATGAATGAATTTGATAGATGCTTGATAGAAGGATGTTGTAAGATGTTGAAGTCTTCAAAGATCTGCTCTTTCGCTGCATATGAAGTTCCTTAAAACAAAATTCGGATCCCCTCAAATGAAGAAAGAGAGCTCTTATGTAGGAAACCCTAGATCGTAAATTCGTATTTTGGCCAACCTAGAGATTGAATATCCTGCCAATTTCTTGGGGTTAAGCTTTATTTTATGATTGGATCGTGCTCCTAAAATTTCGGGAAAAATGTCCGGGACCATGTGCACTCCGGGCGCCACGGTCCCGACAACTTTTCACCAAATTTTCAGGGCCGTCGGATATGATGATTTTAGAGAGAATCCCGAAGTTACAGGTGATTTCGAAATGTTTTGACCCCAAAACCAAGCCCCCAAGTTTGAAATAGGACTTAATTAGGGTTTTTGATTGAGTGATGTATTGGAGGAATAAAATGCGAAGGGCGCGCTTTAGTGAAAGGGCCCAACTTTATGATGTAGAGAATGATGAAATAGGACCTTAGACCTAATTAACTTGATTAATTAAGTGCTAAAGGAGAAATGCAATGCAGAATGTAACTGCGCCAAGGCAGGTGCTAAACTAGGTGTTAAATTGTACTGCTTTAGCAAGTGCGTACAATTTATGACGTTACATTTAGCCCCCACTTTAGCGGTCATATGAGTACTACGTGCATATGCAAGCTAAAGTACAGAAAGTAAACATTATTTGAAAAAGGATATATCCATAAGTTGTCAGACGAAGCCCCCAGCGGCATCTACAGTACACAGTTAGGAACCGCACCCTACAAAACACACGTTAGATCACAAAAATCACCTAATGCTTACTAAGGAAAGTGATGAAATTTGTGAGTAGTTGTATGCCCCCCCCTATTTCGACTTGCTTATTAGGGAGGTGAAACAGGGTAGCATGTTTACTTACGACAAATTGTGTAAGAGAGTATTGATGAGGGATGTTCACTGAAAAGGCTTCATCAGAGCACTTTTTGGAACATCCCGAGAGTAGGGGAATGAAAATACGATTCCTACGCAACAAACGGTTCAAAAATCGCATCTCCCAAACTCAAGTTATGATGAAATGAGTGAAACAGGAAAATTAGGGTTTCAAAAAGTAAGAATAAACAAACGAGAGTATATACCTCGAAAGTGACACTTGTATTCGTCACTTTGTTGATTTCAGAATACTATTCAGTGCAGTAGAGCCCACATAGCCATCATCATACCTTCACGACGACCGGAGCATCCCACGAGGATCGAGATCCTACGCCAGGCCATGGTCGACGACGAGCCACTGGAAGAGGTGAGTTGACTGAACGTTTGACTTTTGATTTTTCGCATGTTGACTTTTCTGTGATCGTATGCTGGCCCTGAAGGCTGACCGGGGCCCACCCAGGGTGCCATGGTCCCTGTGGGGCGCCCTGGTCCCCCCAGGGTGCCATGGTCCCTGACAGGGCGCCATGGTCCCCTCAGGGCGCCATGGTCCCTGACAGGGCGCCATGGTCCCTGACAAGACACTATGGTCCCCAATCAGGGCTTGGCGAGGGGTTTCAGGACTAGCACACGATGTTTGATAGTTTGCATTAGCGATTTTGATGATCGAGTACTGATTACGGTTATGTTTTTGTGTTGCAGGGCCTTCCGTACATGAGAGAGCATACAACGGGACATATTCTTCGCAGTTTACGAGATCAGATTCTACGGCTTACTCAGTCAGAGAGAGACACACTGTCGATAGTAGGATTATGGTATGTGATCCTCATGCCAGCCATTCGGTTCCATCCTGCGATGCTGATGGCTTTGATGGAGCGATGGGATCCTGACACATGCACATTTCATCTTCCAGTAGGGGAGCTGACGGTTACACTCGAGGATGTGTACCGTATACTTCGTCTGCCTATCAGAGGAGTGACTGTTACATACGCAACCGATCAGTCAATGGAGGATCATCAGAGAGAGCAGGTGTATTGCATAGGGAGAGTCATGCTGAGCGAGACGAGAGGTCGCATCATGGTCAGCTGGCTCTTACATCCTACAGGGGAGGTACCCCTTCTGAGATGCCTTATGATAGCCATCATAGCACTAGCCGTCTACCCTAATGGGTGAGGCACGCACATGCATGGGGGTCTCACATGGTGTATCAGAGCGATGGAGAGACATAGGAGAGTGTATGCTTGGGGTCGGAGTATGCTTGCACATCTCTATCACGACCTTGAGGAGTATGTATTTGGACAGGGTTGCAGTTTGATGACATGCACACTTCTGCAGGTGTGGATTTTAGAGCACTTCACATGCACCAGGCCCGTCGGCTTTCTGCTGAGTACAGCGAGCGAGCGACCTAGGGTGTTTGCTTATCCACTTACCAGCGAGTGGAGATTTGGAGATTTGTTATATTGGAGAGTGATTTTTGACAGAGTGACAGCCGAGGTGACAGTGTGGAGACCTTACCTACGGATGCACAGATGGGATGGGATGGAGAGACAGTTAGCATGCCTACAGAGGAACCGCCTACTGCGGGGACGATATGCACACATCATAGTCCCTTTCTACTTTGACTGAGTACAGAGGTAGTTTGGGCTAGAGCAGTGTGTTCCAGCCGACGTGCCCATCTATACTCGACACTCACGGGTCCTTCCCAGACCTAGAGCAGTAGCGAGACCGACGATAGATGACATCAAGACTACAGACTTAGAGGGATCTGATCAGGATGTAGTCACTGACTATTTTGCAGAGCCTGGAGCACAGCGGAGGTACGTCTCATGGTTTATGAGATCATATCCAGGTCCTATCTTTCCACCAAATCATTCGACAGGCTATCCAGGCCCATGGAGACATGGAGACCCAGACGAGGACCATGGATCCAGGTCAGAGGAGCCAGAGGAGGGAGAGGGTCATGAGGAGGCAGGAGATCCTGATCCACCTACAGGCGATCAGCCTAGTGCCGAGGAGGAGGAGGAGGATACAGATAGAAAGGAGGATGAGGGAGACGCAGGTGATGATGCGGATGAGGACGAGGATGATGATGACGAGGAGGATGACGAAGAGGAGGATAGAGATGATGAGGAGGAGTCGGATGCAGCTCCCCACCATTCAGGAGATGATACCATAGCACTAGATCCACCTCTTATTCCCCAACAGGGGGAACATGAGGCGATACGAAGGCCTATCCCTAGTACCGTCCAGCCTACACCCATCGTGGATAGATTATTCGAGCGAGGGGAGCCTAGCGGTTCCCAGGCACAGATGCTACCATATCATGATCCCTACTGGCGCAAGGGAGATCCAGGTATAGTAGGTTTATATTGATTGATTAATGTTTTGATGATATAGAATGGTACTAACAAAAAATCTGTTCTACTACCACAGCTAATGTGCAGGAATGGCGTTCCCTGATTCAGCAGGCAATGATAGATATTTCCATGATAGCATAGATCCCCAGTTCCTCACAGATTGCCTATAGGCCTCAGGGGAACGTGGGTCGGCATGAGGATTTGTTTTTCCCATTCCGAGTACAGGTAGATATATGGAGGGAGAGAGAGAGAGTCCTATCAGAAGACCTCCAGCAGGCGCGGCGAGATCTAGCAGCGGCTCAGACCGAGGCTACCACCTATCGCGCGATCCTTATGGATAGGGATCGCAGGAGTTCTTCTCGGAGTCACTCACGATCTGTATCGTGCTACACACCCATGGGTCCACCTTCACGGCCAGATCAGGAGGGAGCGTCCAGTCGACACTCTCCAGCCACTAGCCCTAGGGATAGGAGATGATTTTATGATGTAGGAGAGGTCACATTTTTGGATGTACAGTGACCTATATTTGTATACGATCCACACATATATATATGTATATATACATGCTTCTCTTTTGTCTCAAATGTGTTATCTTTAATGCTTAAAACAATGTATATTTTGTTTTGATTAAATCTAATACATCTGGTAAATGCACATGTATGTTCAGAATTTAATTTCCATGTAATTGATTTCTCAATGCCCCATGATTAAATTGATACATGTGTGACTTAACTAAATATTTAATCAAGTACTACATTGATGATAAGGAAGACATATGCATTAAGTCTAAGAATCATATAACTAATGTGATTTAATTTTGAACTTAAACACAACATGATACGATTCTACTTAACACATAAAGACACTGTATAATATGCTAGCATAACGGAAATGTAAATCTTTTACAATTTACATAAATGAATTCAAGACAAACCATAAAGTAAGAAGACACGCTTGTCAGGAACGAAGCAATATAGATTAAACAACATAACATTTAATTCTATTTTGCTTTAATTAAGAGACACTAACATATTATCCAATGTTGAAAAATTGAAAAGAAGATAGATGAAGAATGAAGAATTAAGCATAATATCTATGCAAGTGCATAGCATTGATAGGTTCTTTAAGAGGCGTACCATCTACATCCGCTATTTTGTAAGCACCTGATCCATAATCCTTAATAACAATATATGGTCCAAGCCAATTAGGACTAAATTTTCCCTTTTCTGTAGGTAAGGCATTCACATTGCGCTGATTCTCATAAAGGACTAAATCACCTACTGAGAAGGAACGTTGAATAACCTTATCATTATAGCTTCATTGTAGAGTTTTGTGATATGCTTGAATATGCTCAAGAGCATTTATACACTGTTCATCGAGCATCTCAAGTTGTTGAAGTCGTTGTTCTCTATAAGAGTCATCATCTACTATACCTTTGAGAGAAACCCTAAGTGATGGAATCTCTAATTCTAAGGGCATAATAGCGTCAGCTCCATAAACAAGATTATAAGGAGTAGTTCCCGTAGCAATTCGTACACTCGTTCGGTAGGCCCAAAGAGCATAGATTAGCTGGTTACTCCAATCCTTACCATGCTTATTCACGGTTTTGTGAAGAATTTGTTCAATTATCTTATTGGATGATTCGGCTTGACCATTTGACTGAGGATAGTATGGTGTAGAAAATTGATGTTTGATATGATACTTCTCGAGGAATTTCTTCACGTCCTTGTTCTTAAATGATGTCCCATTATCTGAGATTATAGTAGAAGGTATCCCGAACCGAGAAATGATGTTTTCTAGAAGAAATTGACAAATCACTTCAGCAGTGGTAGAGCGAAATGGAATAGCTTCTACCCACTTCGTAAAGTAATCTGTTGCGGTTATAATGAAGGTGTGTCCTTGAGATGAAGGAGGAGAGATTTTACTAATAAGATCCAAACCCCATGCGGAAAAAGGCCAAGAAGCTACTTGAGAACGGAGTTCTTGGGCAGGAGCATGAATCAGATTATTGTGTTGTTGACATTGATGACATTTCTTAACAAATGAAAAGGAATCCTTCTGCATAGTTTGCCAATAGTATCCCATACGAAGCAATCTATGAACCAAGGATTTGCCCCCAAAATGCCCCCCATAGGTACCTGAATGTGCCTCTTCAAGAGCAACAGGGATTTCCAACTTGTTAAGACAACGAAGGAGAAGACCATCATAACCCCTTCGGTAAAGGATATTAGAAAGAATGATATACCTAGCAGACAGCTTGCGGATTCTAGCCCTAGTGTTTCTATTAGCGAAATCAGGAAAAGTACCATCGGTCAAATATCTTACGATATGCGAGTACCATTCATCTGAGTCTATAAAATCACAACATGTTACCAAGCTAGAATCGTCTACAATAGCTGGAGAAATAAGGTTGTGAATAACAAATTTAAGATCAACCACAGGGTCCTCTAAAGATACAAGAGAAGCCACACATGCCATTGCATCCGCATGTCGATTATCTTTTCGAGGAACCGGTTCCATGGTATAAGAATCAAATTTCTGTAATAAAGAGATGGCAAGATCTTTATATTGTGATAATTTGTCTTGTTTTGCTTGATATATTCCTGTTACTTGTCTTATAATCAATTGCGAATCTCCATAGATATGTATGTGTTTTATGTTCAGAGCTAAGGCTGCTTTTATTCCCGCTATAAGAGCCTCATACTTAGCAATGTTATTGGTACACAGGAAATTTAGACGATAGGATAAGGGAATGGGTTTCTTTGTAGGAGAAATCAGAACAACACCTGCCCCCGATCCCGTACGACACTTAGAGCCATCAAAGTATAACTCCCAAGTTTCATCTTTCTCTATAGAAAGAATGAAGTCGTCAGGAAAGGACTCAGGGTTAGGGAAGGAGAAAGGTGAAGGGGCCTCAACTAAATGATTGGTCAACGCTTGTCCTTTAATTGCTCTTTGTGAAACAAATTTAAGGTCAAATTCAGTTAACATCATAACCCACTTAGCTAGACATCCTGATAAATCAGTTTTAGAGAAAAGATGCTTCAAAGGATCAAACTTTACCATGACATGGACTTCTGAATTTAAAAGATAATGTCTCAATTTCTAAGTCGCAAATACCAAGGCCAAGCATTGTCTTTCTATCGCAGAATATCGGGTCTCATAATCGAGTAAGGTATGACTTATGTAATAAACTGGACATTCCTTACCATCTTTATCATGTTGTGCCAACAATGCTACGAGAGCATGAGAGGAAGCGGCTGTATACAGAAGGAAAGGTTTAGTAGGTTCGGCAGGTTGAAGAATAGGAGGACTAGCCAAATACACTTTTAAATCTTCAAATGCTTGCTGACAATCCTCATTCCATTGAAAAGTGATATCCTTTTTAAGAAGTTGAGTAAAAGGAAAGGTACGATCCGCAAGCCGAGACACAAACCTACGAATAGCTTGAATCTTTCCTTGTAAGCTTTTAAGTTGAGACACATTTCTAGGAGGTGGCATGTTGACAATAGCATCTATTTTCTTAGTATCCACCTCAATCCCACGATGCGAAACTATGAACCCTAATAGTTTTCCACTATCCACACCAAAAACACATTTGTGGGGATTCAAGCACATGTGATATTTATGAATTCTTTCAAAGATTTGACGAAGGATTTTAACATGATCCATGCGAAGAAAGGATTTGGCCAAAATATCATCAACATAATCCTCTAAAATCTTATGCATATAATCATGAAAGATAAGGGTCATCGCTCGTTGATAAGTTGCACCGGCATTTTTAAGTCCAAAAGGCATCATTATCCAACAAAACGTACCCCAAGGAGTGGTGAAAATGGTTTTGAATTGATCTTGAAGGTTAATAAAAATTTGATTGTAGCCTGAAAAACCATCCATGAAGGATAACAAGGCATGTCCTGCCATAGAATCAACTATCATGTCAATATTTGGAAGAGGGAAATCATCTTTTAAAGAAGCCTTATTTAGATCCCGAAAGTCAGTACACATTCTTATTTTGTTGTCTGGTTTAGCCACAGCGAAAATATTTGAAATCCATGGGGAATAGTCAATAGGGCGGATAAATCCAGCCTCCAATAATTTTTCAATCTCAGCCTTAACAAGCAGAGCCACCTTAGGATTCATTTTTCTAATCTTTTGTTTCACGGGCTTAGCATCAGGAACTAAGACAATATTATGAGTAACGATCTTAGGATCTATACCAGGCATGTTAGAATATGCCCAAGCAAAGATCTCAGGGAATTCATGCAATAGTTCTTCATATTGTTTTTGTTCCTCTTCATCCAAACATTTCCCAATTTTAATGACTTTCTCTTTATTGCAAGGATCCATCTTAACATCAGTGGTGTCACTTATGAGAAGATTACTTTGTTGAGGAGTATCCTTTAACTGAGGGAATTCTTTCACAATCTCGTCATTATCAATCTCTTTTCCAAAATAGGCTTCAGTGTTCAAACAATAAGGGAGTCCCCTATTGTGATGATAACGAGGAAGAGTGTCATAGGCTCCCAAGAACTCAGCTAAAGCATCGTCGGTAGGGAAGACATCCAAAGCACAGGCACACGAAGAATCCCCATCAATATACTCAGGATGTTGTATTGATAAAGATGTAGAGATAGCATTAACACTAATGCATGGTCTTTTAGAAGCTTTAGTACGTTTGTAGGGATTAAAGCCAAGTCCAAAGGCATAATTGTGAAAATTAGTCTCTAGAGGAACTCTTATCCCTTGTTCATGAGCACCACAACCTTTTCCATGATACCCATGCTTAGCAAAAATGCGAAAACCACGTCCATAACGATCAGCCATTTCAAGAAGAGAAGGTGGTTTTTCATAAGACAAAGAATCAAACTCTTCATAATTAGAGATGTGAGGAGAAGAAGTTTGAGAGGCGGCCACAAAATTATTACTCATAGATTCAGGTAAGGTTGATTCTTTCTTTTCAACTTTATGATTTTCAGCTTCTTCCTTCTTTTCAACTTTAATTTCTCTAGAAGGAACCTTATATTCACCCACAAAGGTAGGATTAAAATCAAGGGATCCCCAATCGTTGTCTTCGAGGATCTTCCCAGGATCAAAATCCTTCTTATTTGTAGTTTCAAGTTGAGAAGAATCTTCTCCAAGAGCTCCAGACTCATCCAAAGAATTTTGATCATCGGAGAGAGAGGATTCACCGATAGGTATCTTATTTAAAGATTCATCACTAGATGAGGACGGCTTAGAAGAACCCCCCTTAGAAGTGGATGTTTGCAAACAAGCTTGAAAATTAGTATCACCTATCAAGGTATATGTCTTATTGTTATAAATAAATTTAACTTGTCTATGCAATGTAGAAGGGACAGCTTGCATACTGTGAATCCAAGGTCTCCCCAGTAGCAAGTTGTACGTTAGATTTCCTGACATAACATGGATAGGTGTAGGCAAAGTAACAGGCCCCACTGTTATGGGTAAGGTGATAGTACCTAATGAAGTTTTAGCCACATTATCAAAGCCTCGAATAGGATGAGAGTCCGGTTCAATTAAGGATGTATCCACATTCATCTTATGCAAAAGATTAATTCTACACACATTAAGACCAGAGCCATTATCTACTAGTGTTCGCCTTATAGCCGTGTCTTTCATGATAACCACAATCATCAAGGGATCATATTGATGTTGGATTTCACTAGTAGGCAACTCATCTTGGGTAAACACAATTTGAGCTTTAGGATTCATCACAGAGTTAACCAAAGATGCTATATTACTAGATGTATTCGGTGGAGGAACATTCAAATCTTTCAAGGCATCTTGTAACATTCCATGATGAGCAGAAGAAGTTTGAATCAAATCCCAAAGGGATATCTTAGCAGGGGTAGATTTAAGTTGTTCTATGAGATCATATTCCTTTCCAAGAACTTGTGAAATACATGGAGCTTGTGGAAGAATCGGTTGAGGATTTGGAAGAGAAACTGGGATAACAGGAGGAGGACTAGGTTGCCTATTATTTCTGGTATGATAAGTATGGGCAACCGCATGATAACTCTCTCTAGTTATTTGCTTGGCATAATTATAAGGACTTATAGGTTTTCTTCCTTGCATAGTGATGATTGGTTTATTCGGAGTACGAAAGGAATCATGATCATACCCTCCTTGGACAGTAAGGAGAGGTGACTTAGAAACTTGAAAGGTGGGAGAAGGATAAGCTCCTTGGACTTCAAAGAGAGGCTTTTTATGCTCATTCAAGTTTATCATGTTAACTAATTTAGAAGTTGTGTTTTTGTCTAAAGATTTCGATAAAGCCACAAAGTCATCAAGAGCATCATCCAACAAAGCATGATCATATCTATTGAAAGGTTTATCTTTTGATTCAAAAGGAGACATCTCCTCATAGAGGGGATTGTTGAAAACAACCATGTTACTAGATTTAGTGGAAGAGTTGATAGGAATGTACCCTTGAGAGGACTCATTCAACTTATCTTTCTCATCACAACGAAATGGCATAGTAACAAGGTTTATGAGTTTTTGGTAAAATGAAGGTTTGGCATCTTTAGGGTTCAAAAACTCATCTAAAGCTTCATCTAATTCATCTTGGCTATACTCATAATAATCATCGAAAGCATGAACATTTTGCAAATAAAAATCTGACATTTTGAAAAGATTGCACAAAACTTAAACACCCAATGCAAAGAAACACAATTTTTTTCTTTTCTTTTCTTTTTAATGAAAATGAAATGAAAACACACTAAATCTAGATCTAGATCTAACAAATGCAAAGCAAGAGGAAGCAATGATAGATTCATGTCGGGTTCACCAAAATGTGTGGGGGAAAAAGCGAGACTAGGTTAATCATGCCCTAATCCTACCTTTTGACACACATTACGGAATATGAAAGAGCCTAGAGATATCGCACAATTGGCTACTTCTTTTTGTGAAAGAGAGAGCCACGGGATATCTATTAGGATTTCTATTCCCTTGTTGAAATTGTAAGATCAAGTAATGCAAGTTCAAACCCTAATCCCAAAATGCAAGTATGAACTAATAACAAGATTGCAGAATTGAGATTAAACAATGAACAACTGTAAATACAAGGATGAAATAAGAATGCAGATGTGTACCCGGAGTCAAAATCGGACTGAAAATGTTCAGGACGGGGGCACGGGCGCCACTATCCTAAAAACTACACTGGAAACTGCTGTTCTGCACTCTGGAACACTGTCGGAAAGCTGTCTGAAAGCTGTCTGTCTGGAGGACTAGGGTGCCCAGCGCCTCTGTCCCAGGGACCAGGGCACCCAGCGCCCCTGTCCTGGCAGGACCAGGGCACCCAGTGCCCCTGTCCCAGTCTTCTGCTCTGCAATTTGATACAGAGTGTTGTCTCAACCTTCTCTCTCCGGATCTGTATCCCGCGGCTTCGTCTGAATCCTGAAACCTGCAATGATATCTGAAAAAGGGTGTATGGGTGGCTATATAGGGTTTTGCCTTAGTCAAACCCCCGCTTCGGTGATTTCCACCTCCACGAATAGCCAAGTTGTTTTGTAAAATGTATTGTGTGTGCAGACCTAGTGTGTGTGCAAGGTCCTAAAATGCAAGAAAGCAAACTAGAGCAACCTAGAAAGTAAACCCTAATTGCTTGTAAATGATAACGTAAATGCTCTAAATCAAGATGCAAAGTGATCTAAAGCATGAATAAATGATGTATTGAAGCTTATGTAAAGACATGAAAACAACATGAAATCATACCCAACCCTCAAGGGAGGAGTACAAGCCAATCTTCAGTCGGTAATCTCCTATTGTTCTTCAATGTCTTCCAAGCCCTAAGTGGATGAATGAATTTGATAGATGCTTGATAGAAGGATGTTGTAAGATGTTGAAGTCTTCAAAGATCTGCTCTTTCGCTGCATATGAAGTTCCTGAAAACAAAATTCGGATCCCCTCAAATGAAGAAAGAGAGCTCTTATGTAGGAAACCCTAGATCGTAAATTCGTATTTTGGCTGACCTAGAGATTGAATACCCCGCCAATTTCTTGGGGTTAAGCTTTATTTTATGATTGGATCATGCTCCTAAAATTTCGGGAAAAATGTCCGGGACCATGTGCACTCCGGGCGCCACGGTCCTGACAACTTTTCACCAAATTTTCAGGGCCATCGAATATGATGATTTTAGAGAGAATCCTGAAGTTACAGGTGATTTCGAGATGTTTTGACCCTGAAACCAAGCCCCCAAGTTCGAAATAGGACTTAATTAGGGTTTTTGATTGAGTGATGTATTGGAGGAATAAAATGCGAAGGGCGCGCTTTAGTGAAAGGGCCCAACTTTATGATGTAGAGAATGATGAAATAGGACCTTAGACCTAATTAACTTGATTAATTAAGTGCTAAAGGAGAAATGCAATGCAGAATGTAACTGCACCAAGGCGGGTGCTAAACTAGGTGTTAAATTGTACTGCTTTAGCAAGTGCGTACAATTTATGACGTTACATATTCCTATCACATTCTTGTTCACTGGTCTAGGTATCAGCTCCCAAGTCTTGTTCTTTTGTATCTAGTTTAGTTATTCTTTCATTTCTTTAACCCAACTTTCATCTTTACTTTCTTCCTCACAAGTCTTTGGCTTAGTCATTGATAGAAAATAGTAGTTGGCTTGATCTTGTGCTTCTACAATTTTCGTTCTTATCTAAACACCTTTTGCCCTATCTCCAATTATTTGATTTTTTGAATGATGTGTCTGGACATATAGAGTAGGAATTTTTTTTGTGTCTTACCCTCCTTTATTTGTTTCCTCCTTGTTTTTTTTGGATCACTTGTCTTCTCTATAATTGTTGGAACAATCAGAACCTCATTTTCAATGTTAGGTTCAATTTGGTTCCATTCTTTGCACACTTTCACATTCGTACTTTCTACTATTTTGTTTAGCCTTTTGTTGAAACACCGATAAGCCTTTCTATTTATAACATATCCTAGAAAAATCACTTCATCTTCTCTATTTTCAAACTTACCAATATTATCCTCATCTCTTCTAATATAACATTTTCTTCCAAATTTTTTGAAGTATTTCACACTAGGCAGTCTTCCATTCCATAGTTCATAAAGTATTTTAGTATGATTTACCCTAATCTGCACCCTATTAGGAAGATATATAACAATATTTACTACCTCTTTCCACTACAAATTAGCCAGATTAGCATCCTTTAACAAAGTCCTAGGTAGCCATCTCTATAAGTGTCATATTATTTCTTTCCACAACACCATTCTGCTAAGGAGTCCTTGAAGCAGAAAAGTGCCTTCTATTCCCATGTATTTCACACAAAAATTTAAACTCCCACAGAGTGAATTATCCTCTATTTGATCTTAAGCACTTAATTTTAGCATCTACTTGATTTTAAACCATGGATTTGAAATATTTGAATCTCTCAAAAGCCTCAGACTTATCTTATAGAAATGTAACCCAAGTCATTCTAGAGTAATCATCAATAAATAACATGAAATATCTCTCTCCGTTTAACACTCTTTTTCTTGTAGGTCAACACAAATCTGTATGAATTAGCTCTAGTGGTTTTGTAGTGGAATACTCCTAATTTTTGAATCGTCTCTTTGTTCAAGCTTTCCCAATTAACATTCTCTTCACACTGTATCAATAGGTTTCACAAGTCTAGGTAAGTCTCTAACTACTTCAAATATACAAATCTTAATCACATTATCAAAATTGACATGTCCCATGCTTTTGTGCCATAACAAACATTTATTACTCTATGTTAGAGAACATTTTCTTTCTCTTTTATCCTTGATGTAGTATACATTTCCACTTGTTCTAACTCCTTCTGCAACCCTTTTACCAATATTTTCTTTTCTGATCACACATTCGGTACTACTGAACAAAACTTCATAGCCTTTTCTACACATCTAACTAACACTTAACAAACTATTTCTTAATCCTTCAACATAATAAACATCATCAATTTTAAACTTACCATCAATAGAAACACTTCCAATACCTCAAATAGTTGCACCATCTTCTCCAGCAAATTTCACTGATCCGTCATCATATCTCTTGAGATTAATAAACCTATGTTTGTCACCAATCGTATGGTTTGAATATTTGAAGTCAATGATCTATGTATTTGGTTCTATTTTTGCATGCAATGTAGTCTTGATTGTTTTGTCCTCTTCGAGTGTCTCTAATACATTCTTAATTTCTTCAATTGCCTAAAACAAGGATTATTCATTTGAATCATCATCAATTTCATCTTCAGATGAGTTTTCCTCTATAGAACATAAGCCCTTTTTCTCTCTTCTATTAAATTTGCATCTTCTAGTTTTAATTTTCTTCTCATCATCAACCTCTGGTCTCTTATAGTCCTCCTTGTAAGTGCAATAAGAAGCATAATTTCCAATTCTACCACAAGAAAAGTATTTAAATGGTAACTTACCTTTGTATCTTGCATTGCCTCACTACAATCTTCTCACAAAGTTTGCCTCAACTTCATCCATGTCTCTAATGCATTCTAGATCATCATGTCCCAAAACATTAAATGCTTCTTCTTTCTTTACTCTATTCTCTTCCTCCATTTTTTAAATTTTAAAGGTTGTCAAGGTACTGGTAAGCTAATCAATGGTATACTTGCTTAAATCATAACTTTCTTATATGTCACACCTCGTTGCTTTGTAGGATTTTGGTAGGGTCAACAAGATATTTTGAACAACATCACCTTTGTCCAAATGTCTACCGACATCTCTAATGCCATTAGCAAGTTCAGTCACTCTATGTGTATAGTTCTCAACACCTTCATCTTCAAGCATTCTTAGATATTCATACTTTTGATTTAGATTCATTAGCCTAGCCTATTTTGTCTTCGGATCTCCTTGAAATCCCAAACATAGCTTGTTCCATATAGCTTTGGCTTCTTTTAATCCTCTTACTCTTCCAAACACTGAATTGCTATACAACTAAAAATTAAAGCTCTAGCTTTTGCATTAGTCTTGTAACTTTATCTCATGTGGAGTTTGAGGACCACCCTATGGGGGTGCATATCCGATACAGATGATGTCCCATATTCCATTTTGTAATGTCTCCAAATGTTCTTCCATTCTCTCCTTCTAGTATGTAAAGTTTTTACCATCGAATATCAGAACTTTGTAATGCAAGTACTACACCATATCAGATCTACCTCAAGTGGTTAAGCTTACTAAAGAGGAAGCTTTCTCTAATACCAAGTATTGAACCCAAGGCAAAACTGAGAGGGGGGGGTTAATTAGTCTAAATCAAAATTAATTTAGTAACTCACAATAGTTAAACAACAACACATAATCAACACATCAACACCAAATACATGGAAAATCCAAAACAAGGAAAAACCATGGTGAGCACCTACTCACACAATATATCCACTATGTATATCAAATTACAATGAAAGAGCTCATTTATTTGGACTTACTAACCAAGGCTAATTGATCTTAGGGAAAGAGACCAAAATGAATTTTAAACATGATGATAACTACAATAGGGCAAGATACAATAAATTGATTTGAAAGTAAGGATCTCCTAATCATGAATTTGTCCTTGACCTATGCATCAAGAAAATGACATCAACACAGAATTCTAATCTCATTTGTCAACACATTGTCTCATACTTTTACCACAGTCTCAAACAACTCTTCTTCTCTTCTCTTCATGAACTTTCATTGGCTATCTCCTCATTACACTATGCCATATCTCAACTCAGTTACACACATTATTTATATACAAGATAGATCATCAAAACTTGAACCAAGTTGGCCTGAAACAAAATACACCTTTCAAACAAAAAACAGACATGTTGATCTAATCTAGGAGAAAGAGGGGACCAAAACACATCTTCCTAAGTTAAATCCATTGATCCGTGTTGCCCCACATTTGGAATACCCAAAATTTTAACTTCAAATTGGTCCCAATGTTGAATGAAGGCCCAAATATGTATCTATGCGTAATGAATGAGCATGTGATCCAAGGTTGTTGTTCTTAGCCTACATTGTCATCAACCATAAATATGTCAGTCAAAATGTGCAAAAATGGTTGAATTTTAAAAATTACAAAGAATTAAGGAAAATTGCTTTGTGAACATGTCCTAAGCATTGTTTTGTGTCATATGACCAATTTTTGCCTTAACCCAGTTCACAGTTTGCCATAGTTTAAAATTTCAAAATTTGATGTCCCTCTCTTTAAATCAATTAAAATCCCACACCCGAGGTATCATCATGAGGAATAAATTATGGTATATTCTTATCCTCCTACCTTGAAGGCATGTTTTGAATTTAGGAGCCTAATTCCTTACCAATTGAAAGTTGTGGCCATTTTTCCTAAATCAAGGCATTAAATTCTAATGGGAAATATTTGAATTATTCTTTTAAAAATAATTCAAATTTTTTAAATTGTTTTCAATATATTTCCCATTTTTATCTTTTTGAAGAGAAAGAGCAATAAAAAATCCTTATGTATGTTCAGATGGAATAATTGCAAGTGATCTTTTGCTCAAAGCCCTTAATTGCTAAAAAAATTCAAAATTCTAACCTTAATAGGTTAAAAATGCTAGAAAAGTGAGCAAGCCTAACCTATTGCTTTGAAAAGTTAAAATCCTAACTTTAATAGGTAAAAAATGCTCAAAAAGTGAGCAATTCTAACCCATTATGCTCACTTGCTCACAAATCCTAACTTTCTAGCCTCCCTTGCTCGAAAAGCTTAAGTTGAGAAATTCATAACTATTTTTCAAGAAACTTTCAAAATGCTAGAAGGATGCAGTCTTTAGGAATGCTCAATATTATTGCAAGTTATGGAGGAAATGGATTTGTTGAAAAGGAAGTAGAAACTTTCAAGCAAATTGCAATCAATAAAATATATTAAAGTTGCAGATACCATGATAGACATGGATTTGAAATTTGGAACCACAGGAATGCGACATGAAGAAGCATAGACAGTGAAAGGAAAGCAAGTGTGGAAATATGCTTCCCTCATGTCAATTTGCAGGGGAAAACATGATAGTGTTTACAAATTTTCAACTTTTACAGAATAAGACACAAGCATGAGCATAAACAATTAAACAACATAGAGACAAAACACACAGAGTAAACACGGGAAAACCCTTTTGGGAGAAAAACCCACCACCAATAGAAAATAACTTTATTAACAGTATGTCAAACACAATAAAGTACAGTCTGTAGACTTCCTTTACTCTATTGAACAATCTTTCTAGATAAAGAAAAACTTGGGTCAATTACAGTCACAGAATGCTCAATAGTGATTACAGTTTGTCAACCTTACATTGGTTTGCATTTTGCTTCAAATACCAAACAGATCGACCGTTACACCTACGCGAGTTGGTTGGGAAGTCGATTTGTCCCTGTCGATTTGAATTCATGGAAAACCATTTATCCCACATGCATCTGAAAGTCGGGTCAGTGCATATAAAAGTACTCCAATAGTCTCATCCTTAGTGTCCGCCTACTTGCCTTTTGGACTTTGGTCTGGGCGACCATCCGCAGTCAGATGCTCCCCATTGGCCATCAGAAAACATACAAAAAAGTTACCCTGATCTCTCATCACTAGTAGACAACCTCATCAGCCCATCGAAACCAACACTAAATGTTACCCCGATCACCGAAGGTGACCTCATCAGGTTTTAGCATAAGGAATAACATGAACTTCCGATCCCTGATGGCTCCGAAGGCAGATCCATCAAACATCGATATAAAAATGTAGTTGCACCTCCGACACCCGATGACAAACCATCCGCTTGAGACCAAAATCATCGGCCATTATCATAACAAGGAAACAACTTCTCTGATACCCGATAGAGAGAAAGACATCGGTCTAAGTCACACCAATCAGAAAATGATCAACAACTAAGAAGGTATCACTCTGTTGCTCCATCGGTGTAGGCTACTCCGATCAATCCGAATATGCCAAGTGAATTTGAGGCACTATTCCAATAGATAAAACCCGTGAACTATTTACCAGATTGCCTCAAGGAGATGGCATCTCATGAAATTCAATGATTACTGTATATGAAAGAAAATGAATTTGTTGTAAAGGTTTTAAAAAGTTTCAAGCAAATGCATGTACATAGACAACACCGCATGTTCATAGTTTGACAGAAAGATTCGAAGGAAATGTGGATAGAAAGCTGCCGACTTGTTTGACAATATGCCTCAAAGAGATGTCATCTCATGGAAATTTGGCATTGATTCATTTTCATCTAGGAATCAATCTTTATCATCTCGATCTATTGGTTGTAAGTCCTATGTTGATGTCTTTGTCTCACTCTCGTGTGGATGTGCCCTATTTATACATCCATCCTGGGATCGTTATTCAATGGTATCTCCTTCCTTACCAAGCAATCAATGGTCCGCATGTTGCTACCAGCGGTGGGGGTAGGGGCTCCACCTTAGTTTCTAGCTTTGATGTAACTGGTATGAATATGTTAGGCCTTTGTCTCTGATGATGGGTCTCATGCGACCCGAAGCAGAGGCTTGACAAGGAACTCTAGGCCATTGTCACCAGATATGAGATATGAGAGGAAGGCTCAAGGTGGAGCTCTGATGGATACTGTCGCCTATAATAAATACTGACAAGGAAGCAGACACATTCTTTCTCATTTTTATAATGGCCTATTGTTTGAAAACTTTCAAGAGAAAATGCACACGACAAATGTAATTGGCGGGTACATAGCCCAATGGCATGCAATTATTGCATGATATGTATGAATAATGCGCCAAAGAGATGTCATCTCGATGGATGAATTGAAACAATATGCAAAAAATTAATTTGGCAAAAAGTCTTAGAAACCTGATGCAAATGCAATTAGCGGGTGTAAAGCCACGTTCCACACCTTTACTAGCATCCTTCCCGCTTGTGTAGAGACGACAGGCTATGAAGCCCTGGTATGAGTAGTCAAAGGCATTACAATAGAAAAATGAGCAAAACCTCCTATATGAAATGAGCATTCATCTTACTTTGGTTTTAGAAGATAAAAATGTACACCATGGTCATCCTCATAATAATAATTTTGTGAGATATTGGTATGGAGAGATGTAATGCATACTTTTCATGGGGTGTATTTTAAGCTTATTTTTGCTTCACACTACAATATCTATTTTAGCATAAAATGAATAGATAGAGGATCAAAGTCATGTCAATTACATCCCTCGAGAAATAGCTTAAAGTTTTGAGAAATCAATATGACAAAGGATGTCATCATTTAATCCCTTACAAGATGGGAAAAGACATTGGTCAATGTATTAAACAAGTTAATAGTTTCAACTTATGACGAGTCATGGGATGTCACCAATGTAAAGAATGTATTGATGGGTATGGGTTTTTAATTCAGTGAAGAGGTGACGATTCTTCTCATTTAATATCATGTTAAAGGGATCATGGAGTAGTGTAAGAGACATGAAATATATTTTGAGATGATAAACATTCCATCAAACATGGTTGATTAGATACAACAAAGATGAGTATGTGAAAAGTAATGATGTCTTATTTAAGTGCCTCGTCATTCAAAAATTCATCACATTATTGAGAGGAAAAGATGATTAGTAGATGTAGTCAAACCACTTGTGTTTGAAGATCAAATTTTTGATGAATAAGAAACTCACATATTAGAAGGAGACATGGAGGTAACCCCGATAAATTTAACGTCGAGTTATTTTTTTCAATGTAGTGAGTTTGGAATTGTCTTTGAAAAAGTGACTTAAGTTACTTATTATAATTAAAGTCATCCTTTTGGATTTATCTTTGTAAAAGTTAGGTAAATCCTAACGTGTCTTCAATTTGGTAGTTACTCTAAGTATTCACTTAGGTAGTTATCCTGAGTAGTTAGGTGAAGCGGTTGCAAATTAGTTATTCTCTCAAACCTATAAATACAAGGCTTTTGCATTGTAAAGGAGAGATTCTTACAGAGGGGAAACTCTGCAAAATTTTGTAGAGAAAATTTAAAGAACTTTTGGTTTTCACATTTGGTACTCAAAGCTTTTGGACTTGTATATTTTCAAAAGAATAACAAAGAATGCATTTGATTCGTATGTATTGGATGTGTTTATGTGTTATGCTTATCTCTTTCTCGTATGTTAAATTGATAATCCTTTTGTGTATTGGTGGAATCCATTGATTATCTATTCCAAAATTTATGTAATTGATGAATCACATCATTTCTTGGTATTTGGAATTGTATGTGTTAGTACAACTTATTTCTTCGTATATTGAGGTTTGTTGTCTTTCTTTCATCATCCCTACATATCTAAAACTTGTTTTGAGCTTAAAACCCCTTTGTATCTGTCATCCGTTGTGAAATCCTATTTGGTGTTTATATCTTTGTCATGGGGGTTTCTATTATTCACCTTTCTTTAGTTTTGTCTCCTTTTTTGGTACTTTCAGGTAAAAAGTACACAAAAATCTTAAATACCCCCATCATACGAGGGATTTGTCCCTCTCAAACGTAGAGGAATATTACAGTTTGGTTGCAATCTCTTCAACTGCTGGAAGGTTTGTCACTTCTCTTTGGACAAACAGGGTTAGTTTCAAAGAAACAATCACAGTGACAAATTTGTTTACCAACAATCTGCAAACACTAAAACATAATCCACAATATTCCAACATGTAACATGTCTATATAAACAATTAACAGGCCAAAAAATATTCTCCAATACAAAATAATCTTATCCAGATCTCCACACGCTATGGTGAGACCCATGACAAATCAAATCACCTTCCACAAATCATACCTAGACCACAAGGTAAGATTAACATAGAATATCACAACCAGCTATGAAATATACCACAAAATTTGGAAAACACAAAGATATTTCCAAACCACAAAAATCACATCCATAATACCAAAAACATAACCAAAGAAGATAACAACAACAAGCAACATTTCTAACTTTTCCCAAACCCAAACACTTCTGGAACAACCAATAGAATAACTGCAACACTAATACATCAAGATATCTCTCCACCACAAACATTCCAGACCAACAACTATCTGGAACAACAAGTTTGACATCAATGATAACCACATCAACACATGCTTCCAACAATCATTTTGTTAGCGTGAAGAAGGAATAATGCCACTTTCAAAGGAGGTGCCATTACATTGTTGGCAAAGTCTCTTACAAAGTTCAACAATGCAACACATCCAAAAGAAAAATATTCAAACACAATTTTGATTATTTTGTCCATCTAGTGCTCAATTTTGTGCCCTTATTTTTGTCCCTTGAGCCACAACAGGGCCAAGGGTTTCTAGTTTGTGATTTAGGTTCAATTTTTCTTGTCACGGAGTTGATTGTAGGCGATTAATCTTTCACCCTCCTACTAAACCATAGAATGTACATCATATGAGAGTATCCATACTTAGTACATAGATGATTGGAAGGTTGACAATAAGCACTAGTTATTTGAGGAAGAAAAGATTTAGTAGATGGACAACTTCCTTGCAAAAATTAATAGTAGGAGGTCCGACATGAAAAAGAGCATGAAGATAAATTAAGGATATTTTTCTTAATCCCATAGACTATTACCATCTCCATCTTCAAAGGTGGCTTATTCACAAACTTTCTCCCATCCAATCACATCCCTAGTTGACCTCCCCAACCTCCATGTCACCTACAAATAACTATGAGTAATTTATTTGCTTCTAGTATGCAAAACCAATATTTTGCTCAAGTGTGTAGTCTAAGCATTGACTTGGTGTAAGAAGGCACAAATTTTGCATATATTGCAAGTTGTGGTTTTTGGTTCTTTGCATGTTATCAAGAACAAGAAGAGGTAAAAGACTTTGGTATGCTTTTTGGCATGGACTCTAAATAGTTCCAACAACCTTCTACGCTCTTCACCATGTGGTCTAATTCACACAAGTATTTTCACCAACAAATCCCTCCTCCATTTATGGCAAGGATCTCTCCACTTACTCATCCCCACAAATACTTGGTCCAAGAGGCACACATCTCAATATTAGATAAACAACACTACCACAAGTTTGGCAACATCACTTAATCTTCCACAATGTTCTTCGCTTGAGATTGGATATCCATAAATTATGCATTAGTGCATCTTAGGGGTTGGTAGCCTTTTCCTTTTTCTTTTTATGGTTTCATATTTGTATTTTTTGCTTAGCACTAATGACTTGATAAACATTTAATACTAAATTGAATAGCCATCAATTAATATCAAAGTTTGTAATTGGGAGGGGAACAATGCTTATTTTGTTGAAGGAGTTTGGGAAATGGGAGTTTTTTTTCTTTTTATTTTTCTTGGGAATAGTCATTGAAAAGCATTTTTCACCTCAATCAAATAAGTAGTTGGAAGCCTAGGTCCACTCCTGTCTTAGACATTTTTTTTCAGATTTTAGTGCAATTGTATTGAAAATAGGTCATTTTATGAGAAATTATTTTGTAATAATGTATTATGGGTAGCTCAAAATTGACACCATGTTTTTTTTGCAAAAAATGAAATTTTTATTTCCCAGACATTGGACCTATCTACATTATAAAACACACTAAGTTATAAAGTTTCAAAATAGTTTGGAAGGGGTCAGCAAATATTGCATCAAGGTGGTGTCTCAAGTTGTGTCATTGAGTACTTTAATGTGTTGTGTTTTTGAACACTTCCACATTTACCTTTTAGCATTTCTTTTTTCACAACAAGGTTTACAACATTTAAAAAATTCATTAACCCTTTAACACCCTTCAATTATTATGAATGGAAACTAGCCATTTCTCTTATGTTAAATTGTTAAGGGTTATATAGGATAACTATGGGTAAAAAAAAGAACGCAATGCAAGAAAAGATAAGGAAAAGTGATTTAAGGTGTGATCAAGCCTTCAACTTATCAAACACCCAATGAAGTTTGGCTAGCACTTGAATGACTCTTTGGGAAGGTTGATGAACTATGAAGTCCAAAGATAAAATGAAATCTTAAGTCCAAAATACCTTGACACCTTGGAGGAATATTGAAAAAATTCAAATAACTAAGGTTTCAACTCAAATAATGTTGCATAGACAATAAAGTAGATCAATTCATCCTCTCTATTCTTTCAAAATTAAATCCTGAATAAATTATATTTTTTATCCACCCTTTATTCCACCAAGAGAGATTTTGGAGGCACATAGAAAATATCATCTTTGGACAATTTCATTGTAGACTTAATAAGGGAGCAATATAAGTTAATCCAAATGAGCACCTTGAAGAACAATAAACCTCAAGCCCTCATGGGAAAAGCGAAACAAAATAATTCAAAAAAGGGGAGAAACAAAAGCATTAATGCGAAACAATTTGCATCCAATTTTTGTAACTGTAATAAGGTCCAACGTACTCCATCAATTCAGCAACTTTGTTGTAACATACCTCTATGCCATCCATGGAAAATAGGCTCAAACCATGTAACAATGAAGGTGTTATGTGATATATCCTCTCCTTAACACAAAAATCAGTGTTTATTGGAGGAGGTTCCTTGGGTACGCATTGTTTCTCTAGATGTTTGTACCTCAAGGGCACCTCGATGTCGCCTTTGATCTCATCATCATAAGAAAATGTCCCCCCTTGAGCAAGGAAAAATTCCATGTGTTTATTGAATTTTCTTCTAATCTTTTGACCTCTAGTTGATCTCCCTATTTTAGACCTACTACATGTCTCACTTTCATCGACTATTCCTACATTTCCCTCACTCGAGGAAGACACATCTCACAAATACCTATCTGGTGGTACCTTCCCTCCATCAAATGAGAGAGTTAGCTGGTAATGAGAGAGATATTTTGCAAATGAGGGTAACGTCGATGAAGAAGTCGGCCCTAAATTTGGCATTGAGATTAAAAATTGAATAAGTCCAACTGGGGCCTCAAGTGTTGATAACTGTATTAGATTTGTTGCTAATGTTGAGATTTGAAGAACTGAGGAAGTTTGTTTTCTTAGTATTTTTTTAAAAATAAACTATTTCTATAGGGTGTATTGACTTATACCTGTCAATCCATGAGACTGTGTAGGATCCTCGTCAAAGGGGTTTAGGTTCCTGCATATCTAATTCAATTATCTTATGTTAGCCAAAAATTACATGATACATATACTAAAAATTACATAGTACACAACATGAACAATATGCAATCATCATAATCATTGTATATTTTTTTATTCCTTACCTTTACTTTATGTAGACTATGCAAGATCCTCAACTAAAGGGTTGATGATGTCTATAGTCAATTACCTATTTACACCAACGGTGGCAGCATCACACAAAATATATACATGAAATCAGCACCAACAATTGAGCATCATAAGCATTACATTTGTAATTTGCTAAACAATAAATACATATGTATCATGAGCATCATAAGCATCACATATGTATCATCATATATGTAATTGAGCATCATAGGAATCACATATGTATCATCATAAACATGTAATCTATCACATATGTATCATAAATCACCATCCATCACATAGCTAATAGACAGTCCACATTCCATAAATAAACACAAAGTTCAAAAAATGTCAAATGTATCATCATAAACATGTAATCCATCACATAGCTAATAAATAGTCCAAATTTCATAAATAAACACAAAGTTCAAAAAGTGTCATACATTTCATTCATGTCATTGATCTTCTTCTTCATCCAACTCATCATTATGACCATCATGATCATCATCGCTATCATCATCATCATCATCATCATCATCATCATCGTCGTCGTCACCGTCGTCGTCGTCGTCGTCATCATCATCATCGTCATTGTCATTGTCATCATCATCGTCATCATCATCAGCACCATCACCATCACCATCACCATCGCCATCACCATCACCATCATCATCGTCATCATCATCATCATCATCATCATCATCTACATCATCTTCTACTTCTTCGATATCTTATTCTTCCATCTCATTATACTTTATTGGGCTTCCTCTTGGATCATGTCTAACAACAAATGACCAACCCAGTTTATGTGGAACCTCTGAGTAAAATACTTGCTCACATTGGCTTGGAAGAACATAGGGCTCATCCCCAACTAGTTCAAAAGACCTTGTATTAACCATTATAAATCCATTATCATGTTCAATAACAGTTCTATCAGGATCATTTTTATTCAGTCATGGCCTATACCATTTGATGACGAATAAAACTAATTTGAAGGAATTAAAGTCACACTCAAGTATATCATCCAAAATGCCATAGTATCAATTTTGAGACTCTTGAGAATGTATGTCATTTCTAGATGAAATATTGGTTACCTCAAAGACTGCAGTTATCCCAGAATCACAAGTTTTCTTCGTGTCATCCAACTTTTTGATGCAAAATTTATGACCATTGCAGCACATAGCCTTGTGTTGTTTGACCTACAATATGTCTAACATGTTAAAATTATTGCATCGTGAGTTGATAAACATACAGGTGATTAATAAAATTATACATACCTATTTATCTCTTAAACTATATGCTAAATCAATTTTCCTTTGCGTAACATTGGAATATCCATTACGATGAGTTTCTTTAACCAATGAAGCCACACCTTCCCATGTTAATGTGCAACTAGAATGTTGACATCGTTCAATCCACACTATCATCCAATCAAGATTGTGTGCAATATATAAATGTAGCGCATCCCACTCCCAACCAACTGTACAAATAATTAATAGATGACTTAGAACTAATTTATTTAGAAGACTAAGAATTAATAAAATACAATAACATCTTATAATTACCTCTCACTTTCGTCAATCTACCTTTCCCCATCAAGTACTCCCCTTCGAATTTGTTAATGGGGTTGGGATCCCAAACACAATCTACATGGATGTCTATTGCAAACTTAGGAAGATATTAAGCAATGTACACCATAGTCTGGTATACCATATATCCCTCCATCATAGAACTCTCAGGATGTGCTCTTTATCAAACCAAAACCTACAAAAATTTCAAGTTCCTCTCAACCATCCACATTGACCTAGTGTGTACAGGTCCACACAATTCAATCTCCTCAACTTGGTGTATGAGGTAGTGTTCTTGTGCATTGAAAAAAGTTGAAGGTAGACACTTTTGCATTTCACACATTAAATGAGGAATTTTTCTCTTCCAATATTTTATATCTTCTTTATAGATTTCTTTAGATGACAACCACCTAGAAGAGATTCAAAACACAAAAATATATAAATGATACTTTAAAAAATAATATACAATATTACATAACAAGTAAAACAAATCACATTTATATTATCTATACAACAAATTGAACAAAGATCACTACTTACCTCATGTATTTTCCAAGATCATATATGACTTGCTTGACATTATTGTCAAAGTTGTCTGGGAGAGATAGAGGTAGAATGTACTACAACAATTATCAAATGATCTTTTCATTGTTTTCTAACATAATACAATGAAAAGTACATGCGTAGTATACAAATATTTAGTAAATACACAAGAACATGAATTATCTTAATGAAGGTATGCCAATCATGTGTTTTCATCCCTGGTCCAAATTTACTTTTGTTTGATATGAGATTGTTTATGTTCGCTGCAAATCCTTTGGGAAATTGAATTTTTTGTATGACTTATTTTATAGCATTGCGTTGCTGGTCCGTTAATAACCAAGGAAGGGCACTTATATTTTTTATGGTAAAAATAGAAACAACAATATTGAAAGACTAAATGAATTCAACCACAAAACCCTAGCCTAACAACAACAAAGATCCACCATAACATATGAAGATTACCTAAGACAATGCAAATCAAATAAAATCACAAAGATTATACCATCACATGTCCAATAGGGTTTGGATCTCCATTATTCCTATCTCCATTGATCTTTCTTGATATATTTGCTCTCAAATTTTATGTGTGCACAAGAGCTCAACAAAGAACAGAAGTGTGGTTGCAAGTAGACTTGATCGCATATGAAAGTTCGAATGCTAGAAGACTTGATTAGCTGATTAGGGTTGATAATGAAGGAAGCATCTCCTTATATAGAAGACACTATAAGAAATGGAGGGATAAGATTGAGAGGTGTAAAATATAAATGGTCGGCTATGATTAAAGGGTAGGTAAATGAAATAAGAAAATAATGAGAGGGTAGGTAGTGTAGGAATTAAGAGATGAATGACATGTGTCATGGGTAGAAAAAGCTAATGAATTAATTAAATAAATAAAGATTTATTTAATTAATAGAGGAAGTGGGATCAATTAAATAAATAAAAGTATTTATTTAATTTAGGAAAATGACAATTTAAATAAATAAAAGTATTTATTTAAATGAGAAATAAGGCTAGAAGAGGATAAATGAATTAATTAAATAAATAAAGATTTATTTAATTAATAAAGAATTAGGCTTAAATAATTAAATAAATAAAAATATTTATTTAATTAGACAAGACAATTTTAGGTGTCTTCAATATTAATCTAGTCTCCATTGCTATTTGATTGAATGACATTTTTCATTGCATGATTAGATTCCTGGATGTCAGTACAAATTTTGACAATTTTTTCTTTGTCACGCCTTCCCTCCAATATTTGCCATAATGTCTCTGTTATATCCTTCCCAATATGAATAGTATAAAAAAAATACACAATTTGTAGCTGCTCGTAGTAGGGCAACCTACTAAATTATCTCAGATAACTTTTTAGTCCCTTTGGAAGGTGGTCATTAATGCCTTGACAACCTTCATGATCATCAATTACATCATCAGTAAACAAAACACAATAGAAAAATACAAATTCCAAACATAAACCATTAGATGGAATACCATTATCTTGATGATTAATTCTATTATATTCCAACTTCCATAGGAAAGGTGTCATTCTTTGTGGCTTTGATGTAGTCTCTTCTTTCCCTTTGAAAAGATGTTTTTCAGTATTTCGATACTTATGATTTCTGTGGAGGAAGTGTCTATACTCATCAAACACCTGATTTCCTAAACTTTTTGAATGATGGGATTTCATCTTTGGACCACAAACTGGACATGCAAATTTTCCCTTTGTTTGAAGACCTACAATATAATGTATAATTGGATTAAATATGTTAATTTGTATATTTATAATTATAATGCGCAACTTGAACACCGTAACATACCACAAAAATGTGTTAGCCTTGGGGCATCATGTATTGTCCATACAAGCATTGCATGGAATTGACATTGTCTTTGTCCTATTGGTCTAGAGACGTCATACATAGTGACACCATTCCATAACTCCAACAACTCGTTGATAATAGGCTCAATATAAACATTCATATCTTTAACTTGGTACTTATCTAGTTGAAAGAACAAAAAACATTACATAATTATTATGACCATTTTACTGCAATATTTATAATCAAATGTAGATGACTATTAAATGATAAAATACCTGGAACAATCATCACCAACATTATGTGTTTCCTCTTTATTGACATCCATGGAGAAATGTTATTGTTGATAAAAAAAACTAGCCACACCGAGTAAACATATCTCATCTCTCCAAATGGATTGACACCGTCCGCTGCCAATGAAAGCTTGAGATTGCAAGGTTCTTCTTTAAAGTGTAGCCACTTTTCCTCTATGTTCATAAATGTTGAACCATCTACAGGCATTCGAATAATGTCATCTCGACTTCTATTGCGTTTGTAGATGTATAAATCTGACCACTTTCCTAAGTGAATATTTAATATTCATTTTAACCTCATTCTTCTATTTAATTAATTTCTTTGCATTCATCGATTTTATTAAATAAGCTATTAAATTCATTTAATTAAGTTCACCTAAGCCTTTTCTAACCTTTAATTAAATAAATCACTTTATTTAATTAATTCCCCTTTCTCCCATTTTAATTAAATTTACATTTAATTAAATTGATCCTTACAAGTAAATAAATCTAATTTATTTGTTTAAATCCCCCACTTGTATTTATGCAAGTTGCTTCTATTTTTGTTGAAATAAAGTAATTTATTTTAATTAAAATTCTCCTCCATCCACTTGCATTTTCCTACATCTCCCACTTGCCTCCTTAAACCCCTTCTAGATTCTTCTAATCCATTATAATTTAGCCTAATCCATCTCCTAAATATTGTCACATCCCTAAGTAAAGAGAAGTCACTTCTCAAAGCCTTCAAAGTCTTTGAAAACCATTAAAGGATTTATGTCCTCAACAAATTAACCCTCAAAGTCTTCCAAACCATTAATGGTTAACTCAACCTTCTTGCATGATTAGAGACTCTCTCTAAATCAACCCTCATCTAACCCAAGGGTCTCATCAAGAATTCATGGCTTTAACCTTGGTTATCCCTTTAATCCTTGCACAAGAATTTATCCCTTGGGTAAAAGCTTTATCCAATGGATAACCCTAACCTAACCTTAACCCTTACCTCCTAAGGTAACCTTCATGTCTTATCAAGCATTTAATACTTCTTTCATCTCCTCTCAAGCAACCTCTTGTTGACAATCGTCACCATTTAATTGGTGAGAATTGTAAACATGGATTGATAACTTTCAATCCTAACCCTTGTTAAGATTATCCAATCTTGCCCATCCATTGCCCTATTTTTCCTATAAATAGAACTCTCATTCTTTCATTTTCAGATATCCAAGATTCATGCATCTAACTTATAGTCATTTTACTAATCATCTAGCCTATCCTTGTTAAAACACATTAAACATTTAGAAGCATTTTTAACATATCCATGTTAGACTAGTATATTTTGTTAGGATAGGATTAGTAATATTTATCATAGCATCATATTCATACTAGTTTAAATCATTTTAGTTTCAATATTATACATATTGTAGGAATGAATTCATACTTATAAGAAAACATCACTCGTACTTGGAGTTGTCATTCCTAAGGCACTTTGCTCAGTGAACTGAGAGAAAAGACATTGACTTCAGGGATCCTGTGAGATAGACAACAATGGAACACCCCTTGGGAAGTTGAGTTATTCAATATAGCTCCTATAACTTGCACCAAGAGTCTCATTAGTGTGTGGACACATTGAAATTATACTTTTATGTTTATGTCGTCCACATTTCCCACACACATTTCTGGCGCCCACCGTGGGCCTCAACCCCATTAATCACATCGTTTTTGATGCAAAAGCAAGATTGCAAGCACGCAGAAAAGTTGTATTAGCGCATTGGACCCTTCCATTAGTGCATCAGAACTTTCTGTTAGCGCTTTTGGTACACTGTTTAGCGCATAAGACTCATCCCTTGGCACATATAGACTTTCTGTTAGCGCATAACATTTTGGCTTTTATTATGTGCATTGGAAAAACAACGTAGCACATTTAGTAATCAGTATAGTGCATAGGATTCATTCTATAGCGCATCTATAACTTTCTATACAGGATCTGTGTAAAAGTCCAACGTGTGATTCTGGTAGAAGCAAAAACATAATTTGTAACATAAGTAAAAAGTTAGGCTTGTATAAGCTCACCTTGGATTTAAATTTTTCACTAACTATTATTTTTGCTATAGGTTACTAATCTTTGTTTGTAGATTGGAGGAGTTTTATTTGAGGCATTTAATTATTTTTGTTTCTAACTTTTTCAGGTTAGTTTTAAAAATAGTTCATTTTCCTGTTAGTTAAAAAGAACTACAAACTCATTTCATTTTACAAAGGATTAAAAAGAACTACAAACAAACTTTCAAAGTTTTGCAAAGGTTAAAAATAATCCCATTTTCTTTTGGTATAGCTTGAAAAGAATCTCATTTATCCTTTGGCGCTTAAAACAAAACCTCATTTTCATTTTGCAAAGGATTGAAAAGAACTACAAACAAACTTTCAAAGTTTTGCAAAGGTTAAAAATAATCCCATTTTCTTTTGGTATAGCTTGAAAAGAATCTCATTTATCCTTTGGCACTTAAAACAAAACCTCATTTTCATTTTGCAAAGGATTGAAAAGAACTACAAACAAACTTTCAAAGTTTTGCAAAGGTTAAAAAAAATCCCATTTTCTTTTGGTGTTGTTTAAAAATAACCCCATTTATCCTTTGGTGCTTAAAACAAAACCTCATTTTCATTTTGCAAAGGATTAAAAAGAACTACAAACTCACTTTCATTTCTTTGCAAAGGATAAAAATAATCTCACTTTTCTTGTTTTTGTATAAAGCAAAAGAGTTTTTCATTAAGAATTGATTTCACAATTTTCCTTTTGTTGACCAACATCACGATTTACTTTGTTGACCAAGTTTTTTTTTTTAAGAGTTTTGGAAATACACATTTTTCTATGAAGAGTTAAAAAGAACACCATGTTTGTTGGAGCAACATCTCCAAATAGAAGTTAGAAAATTAGTCTTGAAGGATAAAAAGAATCTTGTTTGTCTTGTCTTGAAAGTGGAAGGTATATGCTCTTCCCTTAATTGGGTGACCAAAAAGAGAAACCACTCTTATGCTTTTTTTTCTTCAAGCATTTAAAACCTTTAGCAGGCTTGCCCTCTTGAGTTTCTCTTAGAGCGCCTTTAATGGCCGATGAGAGGGGAAAGACCTAAGTGGGAAACGGATTTATCGCCAAGTGTTCCAACCCACTATAATCAAATGTGGAAGCTGACGAAAGTCCCCTTCAACAGTTTTGCTCAATAAATAGCCTTCCCCCAGTATCTTTAAGATATGTAAAGCCTTTGTTCTAAAGGTTGGGAAGCCTCCTAAGGGAGTTTATCACTGAAGACCGAATGAAAGCTTGATTAAAACCTTAGCACTAGAAACTTTGAGCCAAGTCAGTATCCAAAAAAATTTCAACATCATAGTGCAAGGGTGGGGAAGAATCCGCCCCTAAGATCACTCACCATATATCTCCCAAGATAACTACTCAACTGTGAAGCAATTCACTTTGGGTTAATTTATTGCAAAAGGCAAAAAAATGGGCGCCCTCTAGGGGGTGACACGACTATTTGAGCTGACAGAGTATCGAGACTAGTGGGCTATGATGTTGTTAATGACCCTTGAATAAAGAGTCTTCCTGATCTGTATTACTTGTTATCTAATCTAGTGAACATTGGGGATTTGAACACATCCTCATAAAACATACACTAATTGTCTAGCATAGGCAAAATTTGTTCTCTTTCATGTTGTGTTTACAATTTATTTTTCAAAAAACCATCCGTCCAGAACACAAGTGTTAAAAATCCCCCAAAATAGTAGAAGCAAAGAAATCAGGACAACTTTGCGCATAGGAGCAACTTCCTAGCGCATGTCAACCATTCTATAGCACGTCTCAACTAAAACATAGCACTTCCAATAGTCACATTACCGCATAACTAGTATCACACTGGTAAAAATTTCAGTGGCCCTTTTCGACACCAGTCTAGCACATTTAAACACTAGCTTAGCACATCAGAGACATACCTTAATGCTTTCAGCTTAAACAATAGCTCGTAACCGGGACATATTAGCGCATAACTCTTCCAACCAAGTCAGTTTCAAACAATCGGTGTCAACGCATAGCAAAGGCAGCTTGATGCATAGAGAACTTTCTGTGGTGCACCTGGAACATTTATTAGTGCATCCAGTCTTTGTCTTAGCACATATTAAAAACCCAAAAAAATAGAGAGCTAATCAAACCTTTCAAAAAAAATTCATCCACAGTCTTAAGTACCCTTTTTAGTCTTTTGTCAAACTCAACAGCCAAAACTTGAATCAAATTATCAGAGAAAACAATTCCAAAATCAACAAGGCATCCTTAGAACAATTTTTTTGAATCCTAAACTAGCTCAAGATAAGACTTCATCCAAACAAAATCAGGCAGTATCATAACATTGATCAAAATTCCACCATCTAACAAATTCTATCACAAACAACATACCTAGTTTAATCCTGAAGTTTTCAAATCAAGTTTCTATATTGGGAAACTTTTATCCATATCATTCAACACACTTTGTCATGGAGGCGAATCTAACTAAACCTCTACTTGATAAAGTAAGCTTGAGTTTTCTAATGAAGTATTCAAATCCAACATCAATGGTAACCATTGATCATTCATGTATGAACACTCCTCATATTTGAGAAGAACAAGTCTTCATCACAAAACTAAGTTGAAAAAGAGACAACCTAGTTCTAAGACACTTGCAAAAAGGAATAAGTTTCTCTATATCAATCGCCAACTCTTTCCATCACATCGCACATATTTGCATCACATACACTTGTATATCCAAGGCAAAAAAACAAGTTTGACAAGGATCCTTTAAGAAGTATAGCTTATATTCAGAAAGCAGCAATCAACCAATGCTTAAATTGTGGAGGAAGGATCAATCCCACTTTATTCTCATAGTTCTATATCACATATAATGAAGCTTGACCCGAACCACCAACACCACCTAGAACTCCCATAGAAAATGAAGAATTCATCACGGTATAAATTTACTAAATGTCTATTATGACTCGCTCTCAGAGAAAAAAACAAAGAGAATCACAGCCATAATCAAGTATGGGTCGTAGATTATCCAACCCTTTTGATGAGTATGTCAATTTGGGTGAAACATAGATCACTGAGGAACTTCTCCAAGAATTTCAAGAAAACCCATCATTCCAAAGACTCATGGAAAGACTTATTGAAGTAGACAAGGAAAAATATATACTCATGATAACTAGCAAAGGAGTCAGACTTCCTAAAAATTTAATAATACCGAAAAATTAAGGAATGTAGATGAAAGAATTTTTAGAACAAGGTCTAGAAATTATGCCTATCAAGACCAACAAAGAGAAGAAGAAACACATGATTTGGAAAACCTACACAAGCAAAACAACACCCCCGAACACAACAATGCCCGCAATTGGGACAATCTTAATGAAAGGGAGGAAGCTCTCCCTCGACGTACAAATGCACCCATGGTTGCTCTTACACAACAAATCCAAATGCTGCAAAGATAAATGCAAGACATGCAACAAGGAACCACAATGTGATATTCCTTGGACGAGATCTATCCTTATCCTTTTCATAGGAGATTGAACATGGTACCTTTTCCCCCAAATTCAGATATACCAAAGAATGACAAGTACGATGGTAAAAGTGATCCCCATGATCATGTTTAGGAATTTTATACCATAAGCCTAGAGTTTTCTCACAATGACACTTACTTAATGAGGCTATTCCCAAGAAGTCTGGGAGGGAAAACAATGGAGTGGTTATCTAAACTCACACCTCCCATCAGATCATTTGATGAGTTGGTAAACAAATTTATCAAGCAATACTCCTATAATATTCAACACACAATCACCATGTTGGATGTATGTAACACCAAACAAAATAACAATGAAACATTCATGGTGTTTCTTCAGTGTTGGAGATGCATTGTTTCGAGATATCCTTGAGACGTGCCTAAAAAGGAAAAGATGGATATCTTTATTGATAATCTAAATAGTGAGATGAATTATCAACTCAAACTCCAATGCATACCATCTTTTGCCAAGTTGATAGAAAATGAAATCCAATTGGAAGAAGCTTGCATCAAGAAAGGAACATTGAAGTTATTTAAAGAAGGAGTTAACTCATCAAACACTCACTCTAACAATTAAAACAACAACAACACTTTAGACAAATCTAGATTTTGGATAAGAAGAAAAAACATTGTTAATGATGGGGTAGTTGATGCTAATGATGTGAAGTCCAAATAACCAGTATTGGCTTTATCAGGTAACCAACAATCTAACAAAAATAAAAAAAGTGTTAATCAAGGCACTAACACTTATCCACAAAATACCAATCAAGGACCTTCAATTTCAAACACCAACAATAATAACCAAGGCAATAACACTAACTGGGGGAATATTGCAAACCAGAGAGGTAACACCAACACTTTCCGAAATAGACACACCTACACACCATTATGGAAAACCTTAGAATCATCATTTCAAGAGCTCCTAACAAACAAGATTATCACATTCCCAGCCATAAATAACTTTGAATCCCAGGTCAAACCACCTTGGTGGAACGATGCACATTTGTGTGATTTTCATCAAAACAAAGGACATCACACAAATGATTGCATGAGGCTTAAGAAAATCATTCAGGACATGATCAATATAGGTGATTTAACAGTTGATGGTCTCAAAACAAATGATGACCATGATTCCTTTAAAAATCCTCTTTCGAATTACAACAAGGGTGGTTCTTCAACATCAAATGATACCGAAGGAGATCGTATACATCACCTATACAATAACACCATCAATCACATATTGATAGATGACAACCAAATAAATGTCATAAAAATGAAGGACAAACAAGACCATGCATCGAACAATGTAACCACTAGAGCACAAAAATATGTCTTGAAAGGGCATACATCAACATCCATCACTATCCCAAAGACTCAATATAATTTGGTTGATCAACTGTGGAGAACTCCCACTCAAATATCCATACTCAAGTTACTAAAAATCTTGACAAAACATAAGGACATCTTAGAGAAATCACTTGTTGAAATAAACATTCCTAAAGATCTGGACATTGATAGATTCCAATCCATGGTGGCTCATATGGTAGGGCCTCATAACCTTACATTTTATGAACATGATGATTTCTCCTTGAATCATCCGCATAAAAATCCTCTCCACATTGAAGTCTTAGTCTATAAAAATCGAGTTAAGAGAGTGTTGATAGATGGAGGAGATGGTCTCAATATTTGTACTTTAAAGCTTATTTGTGTATTAGGCTTCTCTGAGCAGTTTATTGATCCAAATAAGAAAATCACCTTCAAGGCCTATGACGATGAAGAAAGGTCATCCAAAGGAACAATGATACTACCTATTCAAATAGGACCAATACAAAAGGACACTATGTGCCAAGTCTTAGACATAGACTTAAAATACAATATTCTATTGGGTCATCCTTGGATACATGAAATGCAAGCAATGCATTCGACATACCATCAGTGTATCAAATTCCCGTACAATGGACAAGAAATTTCCATATCTGTAGATAATAACCCTTTTCACCATTGCAATGCTATGGGGGTAGCTCAAGACAACTTGGTTCCACACAATAGGGAGGTGCAAGATTCCTCAACATTCGATCATCATCAATAAAAAATCAAGTCTTTATCCATAGACTTCAAACAAAAGATGAAAATCAAAGATCAAGACATGGGGAAATACTCTTTTGAATCCGTGTGTCTATCTAAATTTCCAAAATCACCAAAATCTTATGGACAACCTTCGGCATCAACACATCAAGCAACCCAGCCCATCACCAAGTTTGATGGCAAATTTATCCAATTAGGCACACTAGCAAATGAATCAGAAGAGAGAGACATCCTTAGTTGGCTATACAAGGATGAGGAAGAGGTCAGAGTTGCTATTCTAGAGGTGGCTATAGCAACACAACAATATGGAAAAGGATTCTGAATCATGCAATGGATGGGATATAACGACAAAGGACCTATAGGAAAGCATCAAGAAGGCATTATAGAACCTCTAGAACCTCCTTCACAATTTTCACAAGATAAAATAGGACTGGTATATGGACACAATATACCACCTAGGAAAAAAAAAAAAAAGTATTAGAAACCTCAGTGGAAAGCAAAGAAGAAATACAATGAAAACTCATGGCAAGAAGTGCTACACCAAGTGGATGAAATGACAAGGAAAGAGAAAGAACACCAAGAAATAGAGAAACGACGAGAGGAACTAGTCATTCAAAGGGAAGAAGCCTCTTATAAGAAAGTGCATCAAGTGCAATAAATTCCTATTTCTTGAGGGGAAACAATGTATGAACAAATGCAAAGAATACAAGAAGGCTCTAATTCTAGATTAGAAATAACTACAAGACTGGTATCAATTGCCAGAGATCTTTTCTCACCCTACAACATCCCTGTTAGCAGCAATGAGAGATGCTAGGATAGTACTTCTAAAACTGATTCTAATGACTATAAATGGGGTAGCTATTTAGATATTATTGAGGATATCAGGAAGGTACTATCCATTCACACACAGGCCCCTTTCTCAAGAGGGACCAGGTGCAAAGTCTCGATCACTTGAATATAGATCACAACATATCTACGAGGCTAAAGAGAATGAGAAACAACAATAGGAATAAGTCTACATTGAAGATGATGCCATCAAAGACCTTGATAATATCATTAACCTAACTAGCATCCCAAACAACTATAACGCTACCTCTAACATGACACTTACCACAGCCGATCTCAACCCACCAAATGACTCTCTACCACTCGTATTTCTTGATTTGATAGACTGGGAAGAACCTGAACACCATGATATACCTATTTTACTAGATGATGAATCCATTGTCCAGTATCTATGTATAACCAATCCAGAAACGTGCTCTACCAGTGAACAAAATAATGATATCTGCAATTAGGGGAGTGCCAAGTCTCTCAGTCGCAAAAAAGAAAGAAACAAAAGGTCTAATGTTGAAAACCAGTCAATGGAAGTGTTAGATCACAAAAAGTAAAAAATAAAGGATGCATCTGCAGGTGAAAACCTTTTTGAGGCACCTAAGGATGGGAGACTTGACACTCTTCCTGAACACTACCAAGAGAGGTCACCCATATTGATCGAACCCACTCAATCAGTAAACATTGATACAGAAACAACAGTCAAAGCCATACACCTAGTAGAATCACTGACAAAAGAAGAGCAACCAGATTTTATCAAATTCTTTAAAGAAAAGCAAATTAGTTTTGCTTGGTCCTATGCAAATATGCCTGGAATAGATTCGACCCTGATCATGCATCATTTTTCCATCACTCCAGGAGCTAAGCCGATCAAATAAAAGTTAAGAAATATGATTCCACATGTGGCATTTTTGGTCAAAGATGAACTAAAGAAGTTATTAGATGTCGAATCCATTCAACCTATAGACTATGCTGAATGGATTTCAAACATTGTCCCAGTTTTAAAACCTGACAAAAGCATTAGAATATGCACAGATTTTAGAGATGTCAACAAATCCTATCCAAAGGATGACTTTCCTTTGCCTAGCATCGAAATAATTATGGATCTAATAGCGAGCCACACAATATTATCATTAATGGATGGTTTCTCTTGATATAATAATCAAAATTTCCCCAGAGGATCAAGATAAAACTGCATTCACTTGCATTTTCCTACATCTCCCACTTGCCTCCTTAAACCCCTTCTAGATTCTTCTAATCAATTATAATTTAGCCTAATCCATCTCCTAAATATTGTCACATCCTTAAGCAAAGATAAGTTGCTTCTTAAATCCTTCAAAGTATTTGAAAATCATTAAAGGCTTTATGTCCTCAATAAGTTAATCCTCAAAGTCTTCCAAACCATTAATGGTTAACTCAACCTTCTTGCATGATTAGAGACTTTCTCTCTAACTCAACCCTCATCTAACCTAAGGGTCTCATCAAGCATTGATGGCTTTAACCTTGGTTATCCCTTTAACCCTTGCACAAGATTTTATCCCTTGGGTAAGAGATTTATCCAATGGATAACCCTTACCTAACCTTAACCCTTACCTCCTAAGGTAACCTTTATGTCTTCTCAAGCATTTAATTCTTCTTTCATCTCCTCTCACGCAACCTGTTGTTGACAATTGTCACCATTTCATTGGTGAGAATTGTAAACATGGACTGATAACTTTCAATCCTGGCCCTTGTTAAGATTATCCAATCTTGACCATCCATTGCCCTATTTTCCCTATAAATAGAGCTCCCATTCTCTCATTTTCAAATATCCAAGTTTCATGCATCTAACTTATAGTCATTTTACTAAGCATCTAGCCTGTCTTTGTTAAAACACATTAAACATTTCGAAGCATTTTTAATATCATAACATATCCATGTTAGACTAGTATATCTTGTTAGGATAGGATTACTAATCTTTATCATAGCATCATATTCATACTAGTTTAAATCATTCTAGTTTCAATATTATACATATTGTAGGAATGCATTCATACTTATAAGAAAACATCACTTGTTCTCGGAGTTGTCATTCCTAAGTCACTTTTCTCGGTGATCTGAGAGCAAAGACATTGACTTCAGGGATTTTGTGAGATAGAGAACAATGGAACACCCCTTGGAAAGTTGAGATATTCAATATAGCTCCTATAACTTGCACCAAGAGTCCCATTGGTTTGTGGACACTTTGAAATTAGAATTTTATGTTTATGTCGCCCACATTTCTTGCACACAGTGTGCATGTTAATCCTTAAATTGTGCCAAGCTAGTGCACCTGAATAATCGCTGCATACATGGAATAATGGGAATATAATGAAGAACCTTGTGAGGCACCTTTTTTGTTATTTGATCTGTTCAATATCGACTGATATGAAATTTAGGGCATTCTGTTGAAAATTCACGTTGTTTATGATATATAATATGATCATTGGGACAAACATCTATTGCTTGATACTCCATTCCAATATCTTTCAGAATGGAAGATAATTCTCAATATGAGTGAGGTAGAATATTTGATGCTGGTAACAAAAACTCACCTATCAATCTACAAAACATTAATTTATTAATATAAATAATATTAATGGTACATGATACACCCTTTATTAACTATAATGACATATACGACATACCTTAACATACGTGAGATTGTTATGTTGGATAAACCATTTGTAACCTTGGAGTTCACCAACAACAATACTCTAGAGAGAAGAGTTGTTTGGGAGCCTTCATAAAGGGGCTCGTATGCCTTCTCAAGTATAGGTAAATCATGAACAACATCAAAGTCATCTTGATCATCATGATCGACTGCACCGGTACTAAATGTGTCATGGATCAATGTATTTGTACCATCATCTTCAATTGTGTTTTTTGGTGCATGATCATCATCTTCCATGGGATCATTATCTTCAACTTCGATATTCACACCTCCATGTTCCTCCACTTCAAAAACCACATTCTCTAGGTTGTGTTGGTCCATATCATGTGCCCTGGGGAGCTCGACCTATATAAAAATTATCAACATAAATAAACCGTGATCATGATCTCATCATGAAGTGATTTCTTATGTATATAAATTGTTAAAATGATATAATGAACAACTTACCAATGGATGATAATCATGTCCTCCTTCAATGTGACCATGCTGCCTACAATATTTCTTAGTTGTTTTGATTAGAAGTCTTCTAGTCTTTAAGCCCTTACAAATTTTGCAGGGACAATAAAATTTTCCATCACCTTTTCTTTTCAAGTTAGACCACAATATAGCAATTGTCTCCTTATTTTGTTCTTTGCTGATATTTTCTAACATGGTCTTTCTTCACATGCAAAAAAATCGGGCTATCAAAATATCGGTGCATAACCTTCACAAAGTACGCAAAAGGATATCACAAGTACGAAAGTCTTCTTAGAACTAGTTATATATAAGTTGAAGTGTTACTTAAACTTAGACTCTCTTCAATTATGAAGACTATTTTATTTAGATAGTTTTCTTGGCTAAAAATGAAGCTTGAGTTTGGCAAGTTGATGAAAAATATTTGAGTTTAAAAAAAAGAGAAACCTGTTTATTGTGTCATCTAATATAATCAACTTAGGAATGATGAATCTACAAAGAATTCAACATGAAACCAACTTCATATGAAAGAGAATTGAATTGACTATTAGAATCCAAAATATGAAGAAACTTGAGCGATTACATTAAGAGTTATAATCAATTCTTTTGTTGCAACCCTGTCAACAAGGGTTTTATGACAATTTTGACAAAAACCATTAGAACTTTCTTTATAATCCACGAATGACCTTCAAACTTGTCTTGAATAAAAGATAACTCTTCATTATACAACCTCAAATAGGTTATTAGGGGCTAGATTCAATCCAAATCTTATTAGGAAAAACATCTAAAACAACAAATAACCATGACTATAAAAAGAACAATTAAAAGTATTGAACAAAATATCAATTTTCTCATTGAATCTTCATCAAAAAAAATTTCCAATACATACTTTATAGCAATACACATCCTTCCTATTTATCCAACAAATAATTACATCGAAGTTTTACTTTCAGACTGATATACAACCATGCAGAATTAAGTGACAGTCAGAGGCTTTATTTGATCTAGCCTTACAAGACTTTCCTCCAACTCTGTCACACACACTTAATCTGAATAAATGATGGATTTTATAGATTCTCATGGTTCTATAATTGTTCCAACTGCTCCTATGACTGAAATGTACAATTTGACAACATTTTATGCATTGTTGCATTACAACTTTTTAGTGACACCTTGACAACTTTTGCCTTTTGACATGAATGACCACTAAACATTACTTAGATACTTTGAACACCTTAGAATTGACTCAAAACAACATATTAAACCTTTATTACCCTTCCATGGGAACATTTACATTATTTGAAAAATTAGGACCTGAATAGGACTATTTGACAACTTTTGACAAAATGGCACAGTTAGCCTTACAGATTGATTTCAAGCTTGACAAGCTTGTTTATTTATCATTACTCATGATTAGTATGTAGCTTCTTAATCTTAGAACCATTTAGTTCTCCATTTTCTTTAAGAAACAAGAGAGAATTGATGTCTTTAAGTATGGATGTTGAGAAGTGGAAGAGAAATGGAAGAAGTCCATTAGAACTCCACAAGTTTGCAAATCAAACCATCGGTGTGGCATTCCCTAAGAAAGCACCCTAGAAAAGCCAAAGGTCATCAGGAAGTGATTAACTATCACTAAGAGGGGATAGGAGTTATCCCAATACCCGATAGACACATCAAGAGGATATACACAGACCGAATCATTGCTAAAGTATCATTGGCATGACTTTTGCTATCGGAACATGCGAATTGTTGTCTTGCCGATAGCTAATAAGGCTATCAGTAAGACTTACACTGATAGGGAGGGAAGATTTAGTCATCGGTACAACTTAAAGAGATCGGGGTGTAACATTTCAAGCTATCCTGATGCTCGATGGAAACAATAGAGTAGGACATTCATCGGGGAAAAAGTAACTATCGATAGAGACTGTTCAAGGTTATGTTGATACCCGATGGAGGGCTCGGGAAGACACACACTGATAAAAAACAAAGCAAATTAAGAAATGAAATATTGCCGATGCCGCCAAGGGAGTAATTCATTGGGAAAGCATATACCAATGAGCTATTACAGATACAATTCAAAACTAAAACCAAAGCAACCTGTATTTAATGTGTGCAATTGAGTAGATTGATGGCTCACATGAGGTAAATTAAGAACCAAATGCAGGTTGTCTTAGTAAAAAAACACAAGGTGAGAATTATGGCTCACAATTCATCACGCATCATGGAGGCTGCAAGTTCATCAGGAAGAAAGAGGAGTGCTAAGGGCTCCAAATCCATGTCTAAAAAATCCAATACAATGGAAGTCCTTCCTACACAGAAACTGAATCAAGATATCATTGATCAATTACAGTCCCCAGACCCAAAATCAAGGAGGTCGAAACAACATTTGCCCAGAAAAGACCAACTTGAGGAAAGGTTTAAAGGGGTTGGAGATGTGTGGACAAAGGTGGGAGGTTATGAACTCTTACTATTTCATTTTTTGAGAAAAGACAGAGAAGTACCAATTTGTAACCCGTGGATAACCAACTTAGGTAAACTAGTTGTTCCAAATGTTTTCATAAATATCAAATTGATGGAAGTCTTGATCAAAAATTACAATTATGTGAAGAGATGCATTCAGCTTCCAAATGGCAAAGTGTTTATCAAATTTAGCCATGGCACCATAGATGAATTTTTTAGCTTAGACCCTAACCCTGATGTACACTTGTCATTTGAAGAACTAGAGGAGGAATTTGTTAAATTGGATACTACTTATAAAGGGTGGAACTTAGCTTTCCACAAAGTTCAGAAGGGCATTCTAATCGAAGAGTATGGTCCCCCATTCAACATGGACATTTTCAGACATTATTTATAGTACACCTATATGTTATGCAGAAAGGTTGGAGGTATAGAGGTCCTTGATGTAGCTAATATTGGGTCGTTGGTGTTAGCAGCAAATGTATAGATGTATGAGCCAAGACTCTTTGATTATGCTACTTATGTTGTAGAAAAATAATATGAAGGTTTCTTGAACCTTAGAGATAATAGGGAGCCCACTTTCACATTTTACTCACTGTTAATGCATTTGATTTGATTTTATGGAAGATTTAGAGGTATGTGGCCAATGAATTTAAAATTGAACA